>NW_013654372.1:2500-26978 GCF_000499385.1 Eimeria necatrix
CTGCAGCAGCAGCGGGGGAGGGGGTGGGCGAGGGCCCGGGTGACCGCCGCATTTTAGCAGCAGTAAATTCGAGCCCGCTGCTGCTGCTGCTGCTGTTGTTGCTGTCGCTGCTGCTGCTGCTGCTGCTGCTGCTGCTGCTGCTGCAGGCCTGATTGGGAATTGGGGTGTACGTACACCGGGACGGCAGCTGCTGCAGGCGGCCAAACCCCGAGGCGTAAACCCTAAACCCCAAACCCTAAACCCTAAACCCTAAACGCTGCAACTCAATTCATTTAATGGAAAAGGAAAAATAAAAGGAATGGCGAAGACAGGAGGCCGAGACGCCTGCAGCAAAAAGGCAAGAAGCAAATTAAATGTCTTTTTAAAAACAAAAAAGAAAAAGAAAAAAGAAAAAACATTTCAAAGAAATAACAAACATCCCATCAGCCCAAACTCTTTATTTTATTTAACTTCCATTAAAGACGCAGCGGAGAGGAGGCAGCAAATAAAAAAGTCCGAATTAGCTGCTCTTGGCTTGTCTCCTGCTCCAAACGAGGAGACAAACGAAGCAGCGGTAGCAGCTGCAGCAGCAGCAGCAGCAGCTGCTGCTGCTGCTGCAGCGGCAGTTGAAGCAGCAGCAACAGCCGCAGCAGCAGCAACAGGTGCAGCAACAGCAACGGCAATGGCAACAGCAACGACAACAGCAACAGCAACAGCAAAAGCAGCGGCAGCAGCAGCAGCAGCAGCAAATGGGGCGTTTGCTTAGGAGCGCCCGCTGCTGAGCCGTGCAGCAGCAGCAGCAGCAGCAGCAGCAGCAGCAGCAGAAGCAGCAGCTCCCACCCCTGGGGTCACCTGCAGGTGACCCCAGGGGGCCTCTCATGGCTAAAGAAACAAAAGTGACACAAAAGAAAAAATAAAACAAAAAGTGAAAAGTATGAAAAGGGGGCCCCCAACTATTTGCTGCTTCTTGCTGCAGTTGGACAAGACAGTTCGGGACATTTGTGTCTCTGGGAGGCGGCGCCTTGAAGCGCTGATTTAGGGTTTGGGGTTTAGGGTTTAGGGTTTGGGGTTTAGGGGTTGGGGGTTGGGCCTTGGGGTTTGGGTTTTAGGGTTTAGGGTTTGGGGTTTGGGGTTTGGGGTTTGGGGGCGCCCGGAAAGAAGCACACCTGCGTTGTGCGTTCTACTTGAGTTTCTGCTGCTGCTGCTTTTGCTGCTCGGCAGGCTGAGGGAAGCTCTAAAGACTCCGAGCTCCGTTTGCTGCTGCTGCTGCTGCTGCTGCTGCTGCTGCTGCTGCGCGCTGAAGGCAGCAAACGACGGAGAGGCGGCGCTGCTACTTAAGGACTCCGATGGAATTGATGGCCGGGCGAAAACTCCTTCTGAAATAAGGCTACTAGAAATGCAAATGCTAAAGAAAAAGAAAGGAATAAAGTGACACACACGAGCTGCTGCTGCTGCTGCTGCTGCTGCTGCTGCTGCTGCTGCTGCCGCGCACCGCTGCGGTCCACCAGAGACCACCGGTCTTCATGCAGCCGTCTGCTGGGCTGCACAGGCCGCAAGGGAGGGAAAATAGAATCAAATAACGAAAATAAATAAATAATTTAATATTTTTAATTAAATAAAAACAAAATTTTTGCGTAAAAAGGCATTTTACCCCCCGATCTGCACTTCCCGCTGACCGCGCCCGACTGCAGACAAAACCCGAACGGGCTGACCAGCGGTCGCCAGGGCTCGGAGGCCTTCAAGTTGGCGAAAAAGTGTTTAAATATGAAAAAAATGAATTATTTCAACTATTTAAAACTCAAATTAGATTAAAATGAAGATAGAGGCCGGAAGTTGGAGTGGAACTTGAGCCGCGCGCTGGGGTGTACGTACACCCCACGCGTGCGCAGCCGCCTTCACTGGGCGCACCGCCGCAAACCCCGACTGAACACTTCTTTCACTTTTAAATATATTTAAACTTTTAAATATTCATTTTTTCAATAAATTCTCTCCATTTTGCTCCGCAGCTCTTCGCTGCGCCGCCCCAATCCCCCTGCAGCCTCACTGTGTCTCACGGGCAGCCCTCAAGGGGGATTTTATCGCCTCTACTACAGCTAGCCGCTGCTACTTAGCTAGCTAGCTGCAGCTACTTAGCTAGCTAGCTGCAGCTAGCCAGCTAAATAGCTGCAGCTAGCCAGCTAAATAGCTGCAGCTTGCTGCTCTTGGGGGCCATACTAAGCTCTTGCTGCCTCCGGACTTCACCAAAAAACTGTCTTTGGGAAAAACAGGCTCCTTTAAAAGTCTTTTCTCTTTTTTTTCTTTATTTCATTTCTTCGCTTGTCACTGCAGCAGAGAGGCGCAGCGGCACAGGCAGCTGGCAGCAGCAGCAGCAGCAGCAGCAGCAGCAAGTAGAGCTGCTGCTGCTGATTGGTCTTGGCGTTTTGCTGCAGCGCATGCAGTCACAGTGCCCAGCAGCGCAGCAAGCAGCAAAAGCAGCAAAAAAGGATTTAATTTGTGGCTGAAGACCACTGGTTAACCAGTGGACTCCCGAGACACTTGGCAGCTCGCGGTGTACGTACACCCGAGTGCTGTGCGCAGCAGCAAACTCGGGTGTACGTACACCTCAGACCAAAGGCGGTTTCATTCGCTTCAAAACTGCAGCAAAGCAGCAGCAAGAGAACAGCTGCAGCGGGAGATAAATGGGAATAAAAGAGTAGAATAAAAGAAATAATTAAATTAAATTAATGGAGTTTATTTTATTTTCAAGTTTGAAATGAACAAAAGCTGCGCAGACACCCCAAGGGCCTGGGGTGTCTGCGCAGCTTTCGCTGCTACCAACTTGAATCCAAAATGCCACTTTTTGGTCTTTTTAGTTCTTTTAAAGCTCTTTTTTTCCAGAATTTTAATTTATTCTTTTAAAAACAATAAATAAATTAATTATTTGCTTTTTAAAGATACTTTTGCGGCATTTGCTGCTGCAAATAATTCAAAATAAATTCAAAGAAAATTCCGCCCCTGGCGGTGGGGCCGGAGCGCAGCCCCGGGGGCTTTCTGGGCCAAATATTTACTTTAGTATTTAATTTTTATTTTTTAAATTAAATTTAATTTTATTTTTTATTTATTTTAATTGCAGCTGCCAAGCAGCAGCAGATTGATCCAGCTGCAGCGCAGCTCAGACAGCCCCCAAAGCTCTCCCCCCATCTGCAGCAGCTGCTGCAGCAGACCGTCAGTAGCTGCTGCAGCAACAAATGCAGCAGCTCCTGCAGCAGGGGTGCAGCAGCTCCTGCAGCAGCTCCTGCAGCATGGCTGCAACAGCGCTGCAGCAGGGTTGCAGCAGGTGCTGCAGCAGCTGCTGCAGCAGCTCCTGCAGCATGGCTGCAACAAGGCTGCAGCAGGGCTGCAGCAAGGCTGCAGCAGGGCTGCAGCAAGACTGCAGCAGCTGCTGCAGCAGCTGCTGCAGCAAGTCTGGGAGCTCTTGGGTATGAGGAAGTGGAAGCCTTTTGTGATTTGCAAAATCTCGAAAAGTCTTTTAGAGTTTATTGAGCAGCAGCTTCGTGTCAGCAGCAGCAGCAGCAATTTGAGAGTGTCTGCTGTTTGATTTTTAAATTTTAAAATACTTTTTAAAGCTTTAATGAATTAAAGCTTTAAAAAGTATTTTGAAGCCCCAGAAGCCGCAGCAAAGACAGCAGCAGCAAAAGCCCCCTGCTGCAGCTGCTGCAGCCAATTGCTGCTGCAAAAGCAGTGTTTTAGGGCTTGCTGCAGCAGCAGCAAGCAGCAGCAGCAGCAGCAGCAGCAGCAGCAGCTGTAAGCTTCTGGGGAGGGCTTAAAGTGCAAAAAGGCTCTTAAATCTGAGTGTTTTCGTGCTGCAGTGAAGCTCAATTTTATTCTTTTTAAAAATATTATATAAATGAAAAAGATTAAATTAAATGGCGTTTTAATTTAATTGAGTGAATTTTAACTTTATTTTGGTGCTGCACTGGACCTTGAGGGCTCAATTTGATCCTTTTGATCTCATTTGAGTCTCAATTTGATCCTTTGGACCTCATTTGAGTCTTTTTAATGATTAAATAAACTTCAAAACATTCAAATAAATATTAGAGTCTCAAGTTTGGTTTTTTTAGTCTTTTTTTGATTATTTTTGATGCCAAAATGACCCCAAAATGGCCTCAAGAGCTCCTGTTGGGCTGCTTTGTTTGGGCCAACAGCTCAATTAAATGAAAAAGATTAAATTAAATTAAAATTAAATTAAATTTAATTTAATTAAATTAAATTTGAGTTTTATTTGGATATAATTTAAGCCAATTAAAGTTCTATTTCGAGCATTTCAAGGACTGAATGAAGAGATATAGGCATTGCTTGTTAGAGGCTTGATAAAACAAATATTTAATATATCCAAATAATAATAAATAATTGATTGAAAACTTAATTAAATATTAAATATCAAATTATAAATTAATTGGATTCGAAAAGAAGTTGAAAGATAATTCATTTATTGTTGAATAGTGACAGTGTCTTGTGGAATTCAAAAATTTGCAAAGTGTGTTCCGAGTTCAGATTTGCTTCTTTGAGCGATTCTTTTCGACAAATTAATTAAATATAAATAAAGATGATTAAATATAATTAAATATAATTAAATATAATTAAATATAATTCAATTGTGCAGATTATTCATTCTTCCAGCTGCAGCAAATGCAATAATCACCAACCACGCGTTTCAGGTTTCTGCAGGCACCAGCCCGAGTATTTCCTGCATTTTTTTGCAAATGCGGCGGAATTGGGGGTTTCAAAAAGCCCAAATGACTTAAAAAAGATGTTTAATTTAAATTAAATAAATTAAATTGAATAAATGAAGGAGAAGTGGCGAGAAACTTGAAATCTGAATTCAGGTTCTGGCGATAGTCGCTGCTGCTGGGGCTGGTCGCTGCGCGAGTGTTACCACTCTGCAGCAGAAGGCCGCAGGGGCTTTGCTTCTTTCTGGCTCTTTTCCGAACGAAAGAAAAGAATTTTCTCTTTTTAATCGAACGCTATTTGCTTCAAAAAAGGCTATTTCGCGCAGCAGCAGCAGCAGCAGCAGCAGCAGCAGCAGTTTCCGCGGCGGGGGGTGGTGGTGCTGCGCACGCGAGCTGTAGTGACACCCCGAAATTTGGCGCTTCTTTCCCGCTTTTTTCGACATTATGGGTGAGTTAAATGTTTTAATTAGCTTTTTGTTTGAGAAGGTTTTGAAATTCGCGCGGAAAGCTGCAAAGTGCGGGCCTGAGGCAGCAGCAGCAGAGCCGCCGGATCTTCTCGCCGCCGCAGCAGCTCGCGAACAACGCCCGATCTTGCTTGTTTTTCTGCATTTTCTTTTTAATTTTTGTTTATTTTTGTTTATTTTTGTTTATTTTCAACATTTCTTCTTTGCAGATTGCGGAGATAATCCTTTTTATAAGAACCGGCCCTCCACTCGCGTCCACGCGGCGCCTGGGGGGAACTCTTCGATATGTTTCGGCGATGACAGTGCGTCTGCTGCGCCCTTTGCAACTAAACCATTTCCAACGCAATTAAAACCATTTCTTTTCTTTTTTCTTTTTTAAAGAAAAAAGAAAAGAAATGGTTTTAAAGAAGTTTCTCCTTTCTGCCCTTTGCTGCCTTTTGCTCTGCAGCACCGCAGCCAGCTGCGCCCCCAGCCCCTTACGCCGCAGCAGCAGCAGCTGGGGGCCCCCCGGGGGCCCCCCAGCGCCTGCAGCAGCAGCAGCAGCAGCAGCAGCAGCAGCAGCAGCAGCAGCAGCAAACGGGTTTTGGGCAGCCCGAGGCGGGCCGGACTTCTGTGAAGGTTCACCAGCCCCCCGGGGGCCACTCCAGCAGTGAGTTATGAAGTTTGTCTTTTAAATTTTAAATTTAAAATTCTTTTTTTTAATTTTTTTAATTTAAAATTTGAAATTAAAAATTTGTTTTGCATGTACAGTGCCGCCTCCAGGTGTACGTACACCGCGCTGCAGCCAGGCTGCTGCAGCAGCAGCAAGCAACAGCAGCAGATCTTTTCTTCAAATGAATTATTCTCCGCAAATAAATATAAACTTTAATTTACTTTTATTCAAATTCAATTTGCTGCTGCTGCTGCTGCTGCTGCTGCTGCAGTTCAATTCGGCTAATGGAATACAGACGGCGGCCCGCAGCAGCAGCAGCGCAGCAGCAGCTGGATCGGAGAAAAGAGCAGCAACTACTCATTCAAACAGGGAAATAAAATAAATTAAATTAAAATAAAATAAAATAATTAAAATAAATTAAAATAAAATAAATTAATTAAATTAAATTAAATGAGCCTCGCTAAAAGGGGCCAGGGCTGCAGCCACGGGGTGTACCGACAGCTGCTGCGCCTCCCGCCCCACACCAACTTGTCTTTTCACTTTTCCATTTTTTCTTTTTCGCCTTTTTCGTGGCCTAGCAGCAGCAGCAGCAGCAGCAGCAGCAGCAGCAGCAGCAGCAGCAGAGGCAAAGGCAGGCACAAGCAGCCACTAGAGGCCTGTTGATAGCAAATGTATAGTACACAGAAGCTGCTGCTGCAGCTTCTGCTGCTGCTGCAGCTGCTGCTGCTGCAGCTTCTGCTGCTGCAGCTCCTGACGCAGCAGAAGCCACTGCAGCTTCTCCTGCCGCTGCGGTTTTGCTGCTGCTGCAGCTTCTTCTGTTGCCCAAGCCGCTGCTGCTGCAGCAAAAGCTGCTGCAGCAAAGGCTGCAGCAGCAGCAGCTGCTGCTGCTATCCCGTTATCAATACTTGGGGGCCGTCCGCTGCGCCCAGTTGCTGCAAAAGCAAAAAGGAAGAGAGAACTTGGGGTGTACGTACACCCGGAAGACAGCAGCAGCAGGCCTCGGCGGGCTAGGGTTTAGGGTTTAGGGTTTAGGGTTTAGGGTTTGGGCGGTGTGGGAAGTGCTCACTCATAAAAGGGGTCGTAAATAAATGCATTTCTCCCCATGAACATGAAATCCACCAGCAGCAAAGACCCCACAACGACGCACCAAAATATCCTGCAGCAGCAGCAGCAGCAACAGCAGCAGCAGCAGCAGCAACAGCAGCAGCAGCAGCAGCAGCAGCGGGGGCGTTTTCGGGAGGGGGAGGGTGGAAGCAGCTGCAGCAAGTCGGGCTTTCGGGGTTTGAAGAGCAGCAGAGTTTGAACTTGAAGTTAAAAAGAAATTAAAATAAAATAAAATAAATTAAATTAAAATAAAATTAAATAAATAAAATTAAATTAAAATAAATAAATAAAAGTAATTAAAGACTCACCACATGTAAAGATACTCTTGGAGGGCGCAGAAGGTAAATAAGACGGAGACCAAAAGCAGCACAGTTAGAAAGCCTGCACAGAGACAAAGAAAAAAAAATTAAATAAATAAATAAATAAACAATTAATTAAATAAATAATTAAATAATTAAATAGTTAATTAAATAATTAAACAATTAATTAAATAATTAAACAGTTAATTAAATAATTAATTAATTAATTAGTTGAAAGTGAAGTGAACAGATGCAGCTCTGTCAGCTGCTGTACAGACACCTGAAACGAGGAGAATGGGAGAGTGGAAGAAAAGGAAAAAAACGAAATTAAAATAAATAAAATGAATTAAATGAATAAAATGAATTAAATAAATAAAATGAATTGAATAATAAAACAAAATAAACAAAATAAATAAAATAAAAAGAAATGAAATGAACTTGTGCCCCATTAAACTCAAAAAGCAAAACGAAGAAATGTTTTTAAAAAAGGACTTTTTGAAAACCATTTTTTCTTTTTCGATTTAAATCTTTTTAAAACATCTTTGAAAGTAAAAGAGATAAAAGAGATAAAAAGAAATGCAAAAAAAGATTCAAAAAAGGCGAAAATTTCCGAAGTTGGAAAAAGAAAAAAAGAAACAAAAAACTGAAACTGCTGCAGCAAACCGAAGCTCTGCCGCGCCGCCGCGTGATGAGAAATGGAAAAGAAGAAAAAAGAAAAAGAAAAAAGAAAAAGAAAAGAAGAAAAAAGAAAAAAGAAAGAAAAGAAAATGGAAATGGGAAAGCAGCTGGAGTGGCTTGAAGGGGGAAAGCGGGAGAAAAGCGGAGGAAAAGGAACTAAAAAAAAGAAAAGAAAAGAAAATATATTAAAAGACTTCTCACCTCTTATGCAGGCTCGCTCCATCCCTACAACAAAACAAAAAGAATAAAAGTGATGAAAGCTTTTCGGCGAACGCGCAAGTGTGCTGCTGCGCGGGGTGTACGTACACCGCGCGGCCCCGCGGCGGCTCTGCGGAAAGGCGAAAGAAAGGCCTTTTTCAGAAGAGTAAATTCATTTAAATTAAATTTCTTTTTTGAATTGCGAGAAGATGAAACAAAAACTGAAGACTGGCGGCTGCGGACGGCGGCTTTTGGGAGCCAGCGGTTTCCCGCGGCGCTGCGCGCTTATTGGAGTGTCACTGCAACTTTTTGTTTCGAAAAAAAAACCTTTTTCTTTTTTTCTTCTTTTATTTTCATTTATTTTCATTTATTTGCAACTTCAACTTCAATTAACTGCAAAAGGCTCAGCCAGTCCACCCGGCAGCCCCCGAGCCACCGCGGATGCTCTCGAGCTGCATGCGCCGCTGTCAACGAATCCGCCTTTATTTTTACTTTTATTCTGTTTTTTGACCATCTAAATGCATTTATTTTTGTTTATTTTTGTTTATTTTTGTTTATTTTTGTTTTTTTAATCCTTTAATTCCTAAAAATCCGAATTTTGGTGCCGCTTTCCCACCCCCTTGTCGTGCGCTCTACAGACCAGCAGCATGCATCTGCAAACGGCGAATTTAAACTCAAAAAAGAAAAAGATTTAAATTAAATAGAGATATAAATATAAAACTTTGAATTTTTTGTTTAAATATTCGCCTTTTATGCCATTCTTGCTGCAAAGATTGATGTCTGCAACTTGAATATTCATAAAAGCGTTTTATATCTGCACAAAAATAACTCCAAATATAAAACAAATTAAAACAAATTAAAGCCCATCTTCATCGCAGCAATTCGAGTGTACAGACACCTCCAGGATGTGCAGCTTCAAACTGGTGTTTATCAGCTCTAGGGCTTAGGGTTTAGGGTTTAGGGTTTGAAGCTCGCAGTGGCAAACATAAAACCCTAAACCCTAAACCCTAAACCCTAAACCGCTGCAGTGGAAGGACAGGCAGGCCTCAGGATGAGCAGCAAAGAGAAAAGAATAAATTAAAAAAAAGATAAAACGAAGAAGAAATAAAAAATAAAAAATAACTTTCGAGAAGAATGCAGAAGCAAAGAGTGCTTTTGTTTCATTTAATTTATTTCCTATTTTTGTTAAATGATTTCCTCTGTTATTTTCGTCAGCTGCACACTGCTGCACTAAACCCTAAACCCTAAACCCTAATACACGATATTTCTGCTGCAGCAGCAGCAGCAGCAGCAGCAGCAGCAGCAGCAGCAGCAACCGGTATGGGAGCGTTTTGGAATTTAGGCATTTTAACTCCAAGGCATAAATAAAACGCATTTGATACTATTTTGAAATGTAATTTAACTAAATTTGTTTTATTTTCATTTTATTTTAATTAATTTAATTAATTTATTTAATTCAGTTATTTTAATTAAATTAATTTATTTAATTTAATTATTTTAACTAAATTAATTCAACACACTTCAATCGGCTAGCAACTGGTGCTCTCGAGCAGCAAAACTCAAAATCTTGTTTTTGAAACGCCCCAAACCCTAAACCCTAAACCCTAAACCCCAAACCCTAAACCCTAAACCCTGAAACGCAAACCCTTGAATGTACATGGACTCGTGAATTGAAAGGAGTTAAGAGAAAGCACACACGGAAGCAAAAGGCGCAGCACGCGAAACCCTAAACCCTAGGGGACTAAACCCTAAACCCTAGAGGCTAAGCCGTAAACCCTAAACCCTAGGGAGTAGGCGCCGCGAGCTTGGCGGCGAAAACCCTAAACCCTCGAGGCCCTGGGCCTCCAAGGCTAAACCCTAAACCCTAGAAGGTAAACCCTAAACCCTGGAAGCCAAACCCTAAACCCTGAAAGATAAGGGTTTGGGCCTGGAGCGCAAAAGGGGGTTTGGCTGGCTCGGAATTTCGGGTGTCTGTACACCGCAGGTGGGCGGAGTGTCGCGGAAATGCACTTTTAGCATTTTTGCGGCTCCCCGAGTTCCTTTTTGCGGAAAAAAAAGCTGCAGGGGTTTAAAAGTGTTTTATTTAGAAAATAAACCCCTTTTTAGGGTTTAAAAGAGCCAATTTGCTGCGGGAAGTGCCCTGGGCGCGGCGAGGGCTGCCGCGGCTGCGTGGGTCAGGTGTCTGTACACCCCGGCGGCGCTCTCGCCGCCGTTTTCCGCAAACCGACTTTTAAATGAATAATTCTTTTGAAAAGAAGAGAAGTTTGAAGAAGAAAAGCAAAAGTGAGTTTGCTGCTGCTGCTGCTGCTGCTGCTGCTGCTGCAGTGGGCCAAAGAAACCAATGGGCGTGGTGATTGGCTCAACGGCTGGTCGCCGGGGGCTGCTGCTGCTGCTGCTGCTGCCTTTTCGCCCGCATTTTCGGAAACTGAGGCTTTCTTTGGGTTTTAAATTCAAAAATAAATAAAATAATATCAATTGGGGTTTAATTGCATGCAAAGAGCCCCCCCGAAGGAGAAACTGGCGCTGAGAGGCTCTCGCCGCGACTGCAGCAGCAGAGGAATCAGCGCGGCCGCTGCTGCTGCGCTGCTGCTGCTCGTTTTTTGGATCTTTTTGACAAATTAAAAACAAAACCCGAATATTTGCTGCTGCTCTCGCTGCTGCTGCTGCTGCTGCTGCTGCTGCTGCTGCTGCGCCTTTCCCGCCAGACCATCGCAGCTGGGGTGTATGGACACCTCAGCCCGCAGTTTCTGCTGCTTCGCCTCCACCCTTCGCCACTTCTTTTGCTGCCTTTAAATCTTTGCTGCTGCTGCTCCCTGCAGCAGCAAGTCTCGCAGCAAACGGGCCGAGGCTGCGGCTTTTGCTGCTGTGCTGCGCAGAGCCGCGGGGCCTCGCCGCAGCAGCAGCGCTGCAGCAGCAGCAGACACACCGCAGCAGCAGCAGCAGCAGCAGCAGCAGCAGATCGCTGGGCCTCTCCAGCCGCGCGGGGGCGCCTTGAGAGAAACAGAAGGCAAAGTTGAGCCACAAGAGCTGCAGCTCGCCAGCCCTACACACAGCAGCACGCAGCAGCAGCAGCAGCAGCAGCAGCAGCAGCAGCAGCAGCAAAGATGGGCGCAGTCAGTTCCTGCTGCGCTGTGGAGGACGCGGACGACCGGCAGGTGATGAAGGAGCCGCAGCCAGCAGCAGCAGCAGCAGCAGCAGCAGCAGCAGCAGCAGCAAAAGACAAGACGCACAGCGCGAAGCCCCGCAAAGAAAGCAGCAGCAAAGAACAAAGTGAACAAAAAAGCAAAGACAAAGACAAAGACAAAGAAGCAGCAAAAGAAGAAAAAAAACCCAAGAAGCAGCAGCAGCAGGAGCAGCCAGGTGGGAGTTGCATTTAAATATTTAATTTCAAATGAAAGGCCACGCTGCTGCTGCCCGGCGCTGGGGTGTACGTACACCCCGTGCTGCTGCATGCGCAGCAGCAGCAGCTTCGAACAGCAAACAAACGAAGGCTTTGAAGTGTTTATTGTTCATTTATTTATTTAAATCTTTTTTGTTTTATTTTATTTTCTTTTTTGTTTTATTCTTTTCTTTTTTTCGCTTCTTGAGCATGCAGTCCTGAGGTGTACGTACACCCGGCTGTACGTACACCCGAGTCCGTTAAAAGGAAAATAAATTCATTTCTTTAATTTCCATTTTATTTTTTATTTTCAAATAAATTCATATTTGTTCACTTCTTTAATTCTCATTTTATTTTTTATTTTCAAATAAATGCATATTTGAATTTGCACTTTGTAGCTTTTTTGTTGCCAAACAAAATGCATGTTCCAAATGCAGCTACACGCAGCAGCAGCAGCAGCAGTGATGCAGCAGCAGCAGCAGCAGCAGCAGTGATGCAGCAGCAGCAGCAGCAGCAGCAGCAGCAGCAGTGTTGGAGCAGCAGCAGCAGCAGCAGCAGCAGTGTTGGAGCAGCAGCAGCAGCAGCAGCAGCAGCAGAGGCGAAGCAGATCTTAACTGGCCGAGGGGCCAGAAGTCTGGGATTTGATGAATTGTTTAAATTGATTTCTTTCTTTTTAATTTGTTTTTCAATTAATTTGTTTTTCAATTAATTTGTTTTTTCAAATAATTTTTTTTCAAGTTCTTTATTTTTTCAATTTCTTTTTTTCAATTTATTTCTTTTCTGTTTCTTTCTTTTCGACTAATTTCTTTTCAACTAATTTTCTTCAATTAAATATTTCCAATTGATTTATTTCACATAATTTGGCATTCATTTGAACCAATTAAAGTAATTAATTAATTAATTAATTAATTAGTATTAATTAATTAATTAGTATTAATTAATTAATTAATTAATTAATTAATTAATTAATTAATAAACAAAATTAATCAAACAAATTAACTAATTAATTAATTAATTAAACTAATTAATTAATTAACTATTTATTTATTTATTTATTTATTTATTTATTTATTTATTTATTATTTATTTCAACTTTGCTGCTGCAGCAGTGGCTGTGAACCAGCCAGAAGTAGAAGACCTGCGGAAGCGGCTGCAGGGCGGAATGGCAATAATAGTTTTGCTGCAAGACGGGACCAAACTTGCCTGCACTTTGCACTTAAACCCTTCCGACAAGTCCCTCAGCATTTCCTGCGAAGACAAAGTACCGAGGGTTTAGGGTTTAGGGTTTAGGGTTTAGGGTTTGGGGTGGGGGGTTGCAGGCGCGCGGATTGGGGTTTAGGGTTTGCGGGGGCGAGGGTTTGGGGTTTGGGGTTCAAAGGGGCGGGGGTTTAGGGTTTGGGGTTTACGGGGGCTGGCGCGTAGGGTCTAGGCTCCACACGGGAAAGGGTTTAGGGTTTAGGGTTTAGGGTTTAGGGTTCCGACGGACTTGGGAATCGCGCGGTTTCCCCTCCGAGGGCGTGACGCAGGGCCCGCAGTGGAGGGCTTGGGGTTTAGGGTTTAGGGTTTAAAAGCCCGTAGTGGAGGGTTTAGGGTTTAGGGTTTAGGGTTTAGGGTTTAGGGTTTAGGGTTTGGGGGTGCGCAGGTGCGGGTGATCCCGCTGAGCGACGTGAAGTCGCTGCTGCACACGCGGGATCAGCTGAAGCGGGTGGAGACGAAGGCGAATCTGGTGGACGACGAGAACTGCGTGGCTTTGCACTTGATAGAATCTGGAAACTGCATTCCAATTCGTTTTGAAGCAGTAAAAGACAAACATGTCTTCGTCGAAATGATGAAACAACTCAAAGAAGAAGCCGAAAAAAACAAAAACTGAACTTCCACTTGCACGGAAAGCGGCGCGCCGCCGCGCGGGGTGTACGTACACCCCACGCGCGTGCAACTTCGCGCCTTCTCCCAACACGAAAGCGACCCAACCGACGCCCAAAACGCCCTTTTTCAAGAAATTCGAACGCCAAAATGTAAATTCCAACATTATATTTCATTATATTTGCAAAAAGAGGAAAAAAAACGAGCAAAAATGCCGGCGCCGCGGCTTCGTGGCTTGCTTTCCGCTGCTTCGGCCCTGCCTGGCGGCCACTGCAGGATTTGTTTTCTCGCAAAGTTCAGATTATTTAATTATTTAATTATTTATTATTTATTATTTATTATTTCCTCCTTTGGACTGCAAGCGACTGTACACGCAGACTCTGCTGCAGCAGCGCGAACTCAGCTTTTGCATTATTTTTGAGTTGCACAAAAATCTGTCAACACCCCCCACTGCAACAAACCCCGCTGCAGCACTTCAACTGCAGCAGCAGCAGCAGCAGCAGCAGCAGCGAGCCTTTTGCTGCAGCTGCTGCTTTCCTTCAACACTATCTGCTGCGCTAGTCCAGCAGCTCGGAAGAAGACCGTGTGAGCTGCAGCAGCAGCAAAACCTTCTGCTGCAGCAGCTGCTCTGACACTTGCTGCTGCTCTAGTTCTGCAGTTCAAAAGAGAACTATTTGAGCTGCAGCAGCAGCAAAACCTTCTGCTGCAGCTGCTGCTTTTCTTCAACACTTTCTGCTGCTTTAGTTCAGGAGCTCAAAGGAAAAACAATTTGAACTGCAGCAGCAGCAAAACCTTTTGCTGCTGCTGCTAACGCTTTCTGCTGCTCTAGTGCAGCAGCACAAAGGAAAACAATATGAACTGCAGCAGCAGCAAAGCCTTCTGCTGCAGCTGCTGCTTCCCTTTAACGCCTTCTGCTGCTCTACTGCAGCAGCTCAAAAGAAAAATAATTTGAACTGCAGCAGCAGAAGGCTTTGCTGCTGCTGCTGCTTCTCTTTGAAATCTTTCTGCTGCTCTAGTGCAGCAGCTCAAGACAATTTGAACTGCAGCAGCAGCAGCAGCAGCAGCAGCAGCAGCAGCAGAACTTTTTGCTGCTGGCTGCGGCCACGCTGGGCTTAATTCAGTTTCTTCTAATTGCATTTAGTTTTATTTTCAGTTGC
The DNA here is from genome assembly GCF_000499385.1 of Eimeria necatrix. NCBI lineage: Eukaryota > Apicomplexa > Conoidasida > Eucoccidiorida > Eimeriidae > Eimeria > Eimeria necatrix. The sequence continues at coordinate 16,983 of NW_013654372.1, forward strand.
ATTTATTTCGATTTTAATTTAATTTGATTTCACTTTTAATTGCATTTTATTTCATTTTCAACTTCGTTTAATTTCATTTCCAGCTGCATGCACTTCAATTCCAGTTGCAATTAACTTCAATTCAAGTTGCATTTAATTTCCTTTTAAATTGCAATTTATTTCTTTTTAAATTGCAGTTTATTTCTTTTTAAGTTGCAATTTATTTCTTTTTAAATTGCAATTTATTTCTTTCTAAAATGCAATTTATTTCCTTTTAAACTGCAATTATTTCAACTCCATTTGCATCCAATTTCGATTATAATTCTATTCAATTCCAAGTGCAATCAATTCCATTTCTAATTGCAATTAATTCCAATTCTAATTTCAATTAATTTCATTTCTAATTTCAATTAATTTCATTTTTAATTGCAATTAATTTCAACTCTAACTGCAATTAATTCCACTTCTAATTCAATTAATTTCAACTCTAATTCTATTTGATTCGAATTGCATTAAATTGAATTCTATTTGCAATTAATTTCATTTCAAACTTGAGTTATTTTCGCGTTTAATTGCAGCAAAAGAATTGCAATTAATTCAACTTCCGTTTCTTGAATTCAACTTTTGAATTCAACTTCGTTTCTGAACAAACTTGGCTTTTTTAAATTGCAATTATTTCCATTTTGCGTTTCAATTAAATCCATTTGGAGTTATTTTTCGAAATTAAAACTTTAATTCTTTTTAATTCCGTTTTCTCTTCTTTCAACTCCAGTGGAATCTTCCCAAGTCCACTCTGCTGGCACTAATTTCGAGTTGTTTTCAATTAAATTAATTTCTTTTCTTTTTCTTTTTTGAAATTAAATTAAATTCTGTTTTTTACTTCCAATTGTTTCGCAACTGGCTGCATTCCGAAAGCTGTTTGAACTCAAGTGGAACTATTTCTTCGGCGAAGTGGATTCTGAATCTTTTTTTGCGAAACTAATTCGAACTTTTTTTAAATTTAATTATTTCTTCTTTTCAATTCTAATTTTATTTTATTATTTTATTTTATTTCTCTTCTTTTGCACTTCACTGCATTTCCAAATTCCCTCAGAGTCCGTCAAGTTCAAACTTTGTCTTGGGCTTTTGCCCAAGCCGAACCCGGGGCGGCGGGAACTCGAACTGGCCCACAACAAGCCATTTATTCATTTATTTATTTATTTTATTTATTTATTTATTTATTTTATTTATTTTATTTATTTATTTCGCATTTACTTGCCATTTACTTCCAACTCAAAGCCAAGGAACTGTACACTGGAGCAGCGCCGCACACATAACTCATTTCCGGCGCGCTCCGCTTTGGAAACCTGCAAAGGACTTTATTTGCTTTTGCTGCACTAAAAGAAAAGAAGAAGAGCAGCAGCAGCAGCAGCAGCAGCAGCAGCAGCAAAAGGAAACAGAAAAGAAGCGGCTGGACGGGGAGGAAGCAGCAGCAAGCCGCAGCAGCAGCCGCAGCCGCAGCCGCAGCAGCAGCAGCAGCCGCAGCAGCAGCGGCGAGCGCCGCGGGGAGCCAGAGGGAGAAGCGGGAGAAGCAGCAGCAGCAGCAGCAGCAGCAGCAGCAGCAAGAAGCTGCCAAGCCGCCAGATCAAACAAGAGCTTCAAGACTCTCAGCAGCAGCAGCAGAAACAGCATTTGCTGCAGCAGGAGGGGCCCTTAAGACGAGGCCCCTTCTTCCTCTGCTGCCTTTTGCTGCTGCGGGGGGCCCCACACCCACGGCGACGGCCCCGCCCGGCTGTTTTGCTGCTGCTGCTGCTGCTGCTGCTGCATCTGCTGCTGCGTCTGCTGCAGCGAGAGCAGCAAGCGTCATGTGCACGAGCTGCGGCTCGTCCTCCTTGGGCGCTGCTGCTGCTGCTGCTGGTGCTGCTGATGCTGCTGCAGGTGCTGCTGCTGCTGCTGCAGGTGCTGCTGCTGCTGCTGCAGGTGCTGCTGCTGCTGCGGCGCGCCTGGAAGCAGCAGCAGACGGACTGCCTGCTTCTGAAATGGGGGAAACAGCAGGAGAAAAGGAGTAAGGAAGTGCTGCTGTTCGAGCAGCAGCAGCAGCAGCAGCAGCAGCAGCAGGAGTGGACAGGCCTGCGGGCGTGTTGGTTGCTGCTGGGGTGTCTGTACAGCTGGTAATAGTTGTAGCAGCAGCAGCAGGAGCGAAGGGGCCTTTGGGCCTCTCGGGGGCGCACAAGTTGGCAGCAGCTTCTGCTGCAGCAGCAGAAGCAGCAGCGCTCCTTGCTGCTGCTGCTGCTGCTGCTGGGGCTGCGGGGCGGGCGGCTTCCCCCTGCAGAGCAGCAGCAGGAGGCGGGGGAGCGCGGCTGCTGCTGCTGCTGCTGCGCTGCTGCTGCTGCTGCTGCTGCTGGGGGGAGGGGACGAGGGGGTCGGAGTCTGCGGGCGCTGCTGCTGCAGCAGCAGCAGCAGCAGCAGCAGGGTGTGCTGCAGCAAGCTCGCAGCAGCTGCAGGCAGGGGGGCCCCCCGGGGGCCCCTCAGAGGCGTCGGAAAGGGGCAAAGTGGAAGCCTTGGGGAAGAGCTCTTTGCCCGTAAGGGCGCGGAAGCAGCAGCAAAAGGGGCAGCAGCAGCAGCGCAGCAGCAAAGGCCCCAAACATGTCGTGGACAAGACTGCCGTGAGAGTGACTAGAAAAGTCATGCCCAGAACAATCCAAACTACGGAAGCAACCTCCATTTTGAGGTAGCAGCAGCTGCTGCTGCTGCTGCTGCTGCTGCTGCTGCTGCGGCGCTGCAGCGAGCTGCTGCTGCAGCACAACTGGCGGGGCTTTTTCGGATTTTCTTCGATAACAATGAATTAAAATGTCTTTTTGTTCAAAATAAACTCAAAAAAGGCGAAAACTCTGCGCAAAATGCCCCATCTCGCGCCGGGGCCCGCGACTCGACAGTGCCTAGTGTATGTGGAGGCTCAACTAGCCGTGCGCTGCGCGCAGCAGCAGCAGCGGCAGCAGCGACGGCCTGCGTCTTAAATTCTTTTTTATTTTTAATTTATTATTTCTTTTTAATTTAATTTGCAAGAAAAGCGGCCAAGAGCTGCGCAGCGAGCGCGCTAAAGGCCGTTTCCGCGTTGCCTGTCGAACTGCGGGCGGGCGCATGCTGGCGAGCAGCGGCGGGAGGGCCGAAGAGCTGTTAAAAACGTTTCTTTTGGATTTTTTCTCCGCAATTAAATTGCAAAACGCAATTTGCGAATTATTTCGGTGGTTTATTGCATGCGATCTCGGCGGATCTCGCGGGATCGCAGGCGGAAGCCCCGGCTGTGGGGGCTCTCCTGCGGGGCCACAGCCCCGAAGTTGAACTGCTGCGCTGCGCGCAGCAATTCAAGTCCAGCAGCAAATTAAATTGCAGAAAAGTCTTTTATTTATATTAGGGTTTTCCGAGCGGCGGAGAGGATTTCGAAAATGTCGCTGCGAGCCACGAACATGGCGGACTTCCAGCACATCCTGCGGGTGCTGAACACCAACGTGGACGGCCGGGAAAAGGTAGTAATCGCTCTCACTGCAATTCGAGGAATTGGAAGAAGAATCAGCACTTTAATTTGCAAAAAAGCCGACATCGACACCGACAAAAGGGCCGGCGAACTCACGGCGGACGAGATCAGCAAGGTGCGCTGCGCTGGGGTGTACGTACACCGCGCCGCCGCAGCTTTCCGCGCTGCCCCCACCACTTCTCGCACTTCTTTTCTTCTTCCACTTCTTCCCCGCTTTCTTCGCCGCTCCCGACTTTAAATGCCTTTTCCTGCTGCTGCTGCTGCTGCTGCTGCTGCTGCTGCTGCTGCTGCTGCTGCTGCTGATCTGCTGCCAGCAGCAGTTCCTTTCCGCTTTCCTCTTTTGAACTTTCCACTTCTCCGACTTTTCTCTTTCTTGCTGCGCGGAAGCAGCAGCTGCTGCCACCCTCTTCTCCAGACTTTTATTTCTTTTTTTTATTTCTTTTTCCATTTTTCATTTAATTTCCTGTTTTCCATTACTTCTCTTCCCTGTGCCCGTTTCACTTCATTTCACCTCCCGCTGCCGCTGCTGCCGCCGCTGCCGCCGCTGCTGCTGCTGCTGCTGCTGCTGCTGCTGCTGCTGCTGCAGATCGTGGCGATCGTGGCGAGTCCGACTCAGTTCAGCATTCCGTTTTGGTTTTTGAATCGGCAAAAAGACGTCAAAGACGGAAAGTCCCGCCACGTCTCCGCCAACAACTTGGACTCCGTCTGGCGCGAAGACTTCGAAAGACTGAAGAAGATGCGGCTCCACAGGGGCCTGCGTCACTACTGGGGCCTGAAGGTCCGCGGGCAGCACACGAAGACAACTGGCAGACACGGGAGGACTGTTGGAGTCGCCAAGAAGAAGGCTTGAGCTGCTGCTGCTGCTGCTCCTGCTGCTGCTGCTGCTGCTGCAGCAGCAGCGAGAACTGCGGTTCGGGGGCTGGTTTTTGCAGAGATAGGCGAGACAGAGGCGTCGAGCCACTGCTGCTGCTGCTGCAGCAGCAGCAGCAGCAGCAGCAGCAGCAGCAGGAGTGGTAGTAGTGGGGGGGCAGGGTAGTGGAAGTAGAAAAGAAAGGAGTTGGAAAAGAATTAAAAAGAAAAAGTTTTAAAACTCCAAAAAATGTTTTCGAACTTCCACAGCAGCACTCCTGCTGCTGCTGCTGCTGCTGCTGCTGCTGCTGCTGAGGTGTACAGACACCTCACGGCTTCCGCTGCACGCAAACTCCGAAAGACTCTCGCGGAATTAATTCAAATTTACTCACTTCTCAATTTGAATTTAATTCCATTTGTTTTATCTAATTGCATTTAATTGCATTTATGATTATTTAATTGCATTTATAATTATTTAATTGCATTTATTTAATTGTATTTATTTAATTGCATTTATTTTATTTAATTCCATTTATAATTATTTAATTGCATTTATTTTATTTAATTGCATTTATTTTATTTATTTAATTGCAAATAAAAACGCAAATTTAATTGCAAGTTTAATTCCCTGCATGCAGAAACCACTTTTAATTTATTTAATTTAATTCATTTAAATGTTCCATTAAGTGTTTTATTTCGCACTTTAAACTTTTATTTGTTTTTGAATTTATTTATTATTTATTTATCTATTTATTTATTATTTATTTATTTATTATTTATTTATTTATTTATTATTTATTTATTTATTTATTTATTATTTATTTATTTATTTATTTATTTTTGAATTTCAAAATTGGGATTTACTTCGAGGGCGGAAGACTGGCTGTGGGTCGCTGCTGCAGCTGAGGTGTACGTACACCGCAAGGACACAGCACAAAGGGGGAAATGAAAGCAGCAGCAAAAAAGCTTTTTTAAATTAATTTTAAAGTGTTTGTGTCTGCTGCTGCTCGTTTTGTGTCTCACTGCTGCTGCTGCTGCTGCTGCTGCGCAAATGTCGAGAGTTTGCTGCAGCAGTCGGGCTTGGAGGCGGTGCTGCTGCTGCTTCTTTTGCTGCAGAGTCTGCTGCTGCAGTGTCTGCTGCTGCAGCGTCTGCTGCTGCTGCTTCTGTTGCTCCAGCTTCAGCTGCTGCAGCGTCTGCTGCTGCAGCGTCTGCTGCTGCAGTAGCTGCTGCGGTCACACTGCGCTGCTGCTGCTGCAGCAGCACTTGCTGTTCGTGGAGGCGCTGCTGCTGCAGCTGTTGCTGTTCCTGGAGGCGCTGCTGCTGCAGCTGTTGCTGCTGCTGCTGCCGCTGCAGCTGTTTTTGCATCTCCTGCAGCTGTTTCTGCCGCTGCATGAACTGCTGCTGGTCACTCACTTCCTGCTGCTGCTGCTGCTGCTGTTGCTGCTGCTGCTGCTGCTGCTGCTGCTCCAAGGCGAGCCGCTGCTCTTCTCTTTCCGCCCGCATTACCTCCCCCGGGAACTGTACGTACACCGCAGACACTCCGCGAAGCAAACAAAGTCATAATATTTATTTCATTTAATTATTTAATTAATTTAATTTATTTAATTATTTAATTAATTTAATTTATTTAATTGTTTTATTTATTTAATTTTTATTTTAATTCTTGTTTTGCTGCTGTGCTCGTCAGCCGTACATACACCACGCTGATGAGCAGCAAGACGCAAATGAAGACCAAAAGTCCCTGAAGGCAAAAAAAGAAATAAAATAAAAAAATTAAAATAAATTAAATAAATAATCAAAAATAAATTAATTAAAATAATCAAAAATAAATTAATTAAAACAAGTCTAAATAAATTAAATAAACAATTAATGGAAGTTGAATCAAAAGGGCCTTTGCTGCGCTTTGTTTGCTGCTGCTAGCTAGCAGCAAACAAGCTCAATGCAACATTCACTGCTGCTGCTGCTGCTGCTGCTGCTGCTGCTGCTGCTGCTGCTGCTTACGTTAATTGTGTTTTGCTGCCACTGCGGCAGTCGGCGGATGCAGCAGCAGCTGCGTTCCTGCGGGAAAAAGGAAAACAACATAAAATTGGAATAAAGAAAAAAAGAAATAAAGATTTAAATAAAATAATAATAATAATAAAGAAATAAAGATTTAAATGAAATAAATGATAAAAGATTGTAGAAACAAAAGAAGTTTAAAAAATCAAAAAAAGAAAGAAAGTCCAGCAGCAGCAAATAAAACTATACACGAAAGTAAACAAATCATTTCAAACGCCAGAGCAGCAGCAGCAGCAGCAGCAGCTACATTGTACAACGCCAGCAGCAGCAGCAGCAGCAGCAGCCGCAGCAGCAGCAGCAGCAGCAGCAAATGTCCGTACTGCCTGTAGCTCTAGCCGTCTGAGGATGCTGGGACTGCGAAGCCAAAAAAGAAAATAAAAACTTCTTTTAAATTCAAATTCAAACAAATAAATAAATAAATAAATAAATAAATAAATAAATTAATTAATTTAATTAATTAATTAATTAATTAATTAATTAAATTAATTAATTAATTAATTAATTAAATTAATTAATTAATTAATTAAATTAAATTAAATTAAATCACCGAAGAGGCCGCGGGGGCTGCGAGCCAGTCTCTGTGGGCAGTCGAGTTATGTTCGACCTGTAAGTCCGCGGGCTGCAGCAACACAAGACACGCAACACTTGCTGCTGCTGCTGCTGCTGCTGCTGCTGCTGCTGCTGCTGCTGTTACTGCTGCTGCTGCTGCTGCTAGCTGTTGTTGCTGCTGGTGCTGTTGTTGCTGCTGCTGCTGTTGTTGCTGCTGTTATTGTTGCTGCTGCTGTTGTTGCTGCTGCTGCAGTTGCTGCTATTGCTGCTGCTACTGCTGCTGCTATTGCTGCTGCTACTGCTGCTGCTGTTGCTGCTGCTGCTGCTCGCTGGATTCAAGAGTTTAAAGTGCAAAATCAAGGAATATAACACTAAGAGAGAAGAACTGGAGAAAATTAAGTTCCAAAAAGTTCCATAATTACATTAATCTGAACTTCTTGAAAAAAGAAAAATAAAACTGAGAAGTTTCGGTGTTTCAAAAAACGCAGACACACGCCGGGTGTACATACACTCCATGCACACCTGAGCTGTCGCTTCTTTCAAACCCCATAAAGATGAAGACGCGAGCAGCAGCAGCAGCAGCAGCAGCAGCAGCAGCAGCAGCAGCTGCTGCTGCTGCTGCTGCTGCTGCTGCTCTTAATTGGGGAGAAGGGTCACCTGGAGGCGGGAGAGTCTTGGGAAGCTGCCGAGGAAACTTGGGCGAGCGAAAGCGCCGAAGACAGCTGGGGGTCTTGAGTGGAAAGGCGATTCGAATTGAGGCCGGCGTGCGGCGGCGCCGGCGCTGCAGCTGTTTGTTGCATTTTGAAAAAGAAATAAAATAAAAAGAAATTTAAATGAAAAGAAAGCAGCAAAGTGCAGCAAAGTTTGCGGATCAGGGAGCTCTGCTTGCTGCAGCTGCAGTGTGCGAGGCTCCTCGATTCAAGAGTGGTCCGCAGACGCCGCGGGTCTGCAGATTCGCGATAAAACGATGAAAAAGAATCAAACAAACATTCATAAACGAAAACGAATTACTTTAAACGAAAATAATAAACTGAACGGCCGAAAACGCGAAGAAGAGATGCGGCGGCGGCGGGCGCTCAGGTGTACAGACACCGCGCGGGCGGGGCGCAAACGCCCGCGTCACCGCCGATGCTCTCTCCGTTTATTTCGCCGTTTTTCCCCTTAATTAAAAACAAAGGAGATTTTTAAATATAAAATTGTTTTTTATTTTTGAAAATAAATCCAGAATTGGCTTTATTCCGCGTTTTACTTCAAAGAAATGCGCTCGCTGTCGCCTGCCAGCGCTGACCGCCGCCGACGCGTCGAGATCTGCTTCTGAATTGCAAATAAATGAAGCAAATAAACGAATTATAAATGCATTTATGTTTTAAAAACAAAAAAATAAATTAAAAATAAAATTAAATTCAAAATTCAAACCAAAATTCAAATCCGGGACTTCAAAAACTATTTAAAGCCTCCTTCCCCCTCCTGTCTCGAGTGACCTTCAGAGCTGAAGCCCTCATAACCCTTTTATTCTTTTTATTTATTTATTTTTAAAACTAAAATAATAAATTTCAATTTATTTATTTCTTAAAATCTATTTTTAATTCTTTTATTTGTTTTCAAAACCAAAACAAAAGAACTGAACTGCAGACACTCAGCAAAGCCATTTCAGCTTTCTCAAAAGACTCTTTTTGCTTTTCTTCAAAACTTTTATTTTAAATAAAATAAAACAATTAACTGCAAATGAACTTCATTTATTTATTTATTTATTTATTTATTTATTTATTTATTTATTTATTTATTTATTTATTCATTCATTTATTTACTTGTTCACTTACTTAGACATTTTGGCCAAACTTCTGCAAAATGGCCTTAGACCATTTGCTGCTGCTGCTGCTGCTGCTGTTGCTGCTGCTGCTGCTCGAAGCACTTATTAGGTGCACTTCTGAAAGGTTATTTTCATTTTTTTCCAAATATAAGCCCAAACAAAAGTCTAAAATGCAATTAACAAATATTGAATCTAAATAAATATTAAATCTAAAGTGGAATTATTAAATATTTAAAAAATACTTTTAGTTCCATCTGGCTACGCCAAGACCCTAGCAGCGCCGCAGCTGTACGTACACCGCAGCGCACAAGCTGCCTTTGCTGCTGCTGCTGCTGCTTCTGTTGCTGCTGCTGCTGCTCCTGCTGCTACTGCTGCTGCTTCTGCTGCTACTGCTTCTGCTATTGCTTCTGCTGCTACTGCTTCTGCTGCTACTGCTTCTGTTTCTGCTGCTACTGCTTTGCCGCTACTGCTTTGCTGCTGTTGCTTCGCTGCTGCTGCTGCTGCTGCTGCCGCAGCTGTTGCTGCTGCTGCTGCTGCTGCCGCAGCTGTTGCTGCTGCTGCTGCACCAGAGTTTCATTTGAATTCGAATGGAATAGAGTTTCATTTAATTCGAAGGAAAAGGTTCCTGCAGGCGTTTAGCACCTCCTCTGGCCTGGAGCTGCAAACCCTAAACCCTAAACCCTAAACCCTAAACCCTAGGGCGTGGAGCCTCAAGTTCGTTTCCCTCTCGGGAGCTGCAAACCCTAAACCCTAAACCCTAGAGCTCCGCGAGGAAGCCCGCATTGCCCTTCCTAGGGTTTCGGGTTTGCGGCGGTTTGGAGCTGCGGGCGCGGGGCCCGCGAGGGTTTAGGGTTTAGGGTTTAGGGTTTAGGGTTTAGAAGACGAGGGTGGAGATCATGCTGCCGAGGGACTGCAGCAGCGTGTCCGTCATCAGCTGATCTAGGGTTTGCTGAATCCGCATTTTTGCATCTATTTGTCCAGCTCTGTCGACGAGAAGTTGTTCGGGTTTCTTTTTTATTTCTTCTTCAATCATTGAGGTGTATCGACAGCTCAGCTCCTTCAAAGACGCGATGCTTTCCTCCCGCTCCTCCTGGTGCTCTTGGAAGTTCTGCAAGCACCGGCCAGGGTTTAGGGTTTAGGGTTTGAGGCCCTGCAGCAGCAGCAGCAGCGCAGCAGCAGCAGCAGCAGCAGCAGCAGCAGCAGCAGCAGCAGCAGCAGCAGCAGCAGCAGCAGCAG
>NW_013654373.1:0-27629 GCF_000499385.1 Eimeria necatrix
GTACTTTAGGGGAACCCGTACGCAGATTTACCATGTGGTTATGGACGAGCCAAACAACATTTCACAACTTCGCCCATAAGTGCTACGCTCTAATGCAGATACACGCAAAGACAATCATCCTGTTTCGGCTGTGCAAAGGTAACAAGGATCGTCTCAGTATAGGGAACCAAGCCACTAGCAGTCGATTCCGCAGCACCGATGACCCGCGCCGTCATAGAACTGCAATGAGGACATTCGACCCTTCCATGCGCTGCAGAGCACGTTAGGGTCAGTAGAGCCTTTAAGCTGTTGAGAAAATTGTCTGGCTCTGCCAGTGACTGAACTTCGGCTGTGCTTCGTTTTTCGCGCTTTTGGCCGATGCAACATAGGCGAGGCATCTAGAACAGTGAAGGGGCAGTGCTTACAGGTGCACGCTGTGGAAAGAGGCCAGCGTGCTGTCGAGGCAGTGGACAGCCTGTGCTGTCGACAGAACGGAGCCGGTGGTACACTGCTTCTCCAAACTGTAGGTCGCAGGATTTGTAAAGGTGTCTGTGATTGCTAGAGGATAGTGCAACAAATTGAGCAAATTCAGGGACTCAGAATTAGGCTCAGTTGAAGCGCCCAAGTTTGGGCTCACCCCTTTTCGTGATCTTTGGTGGTTCAGTGGAAGGAACTGAGTCAGAGTCTTGCAAGTGCAACAGAAATTACTGGTAAAGTTGGCCAATGTGGAAATGGCTAGGGTCGAGCATGCACTTGGAACTTAAATTCAGCTAGTGAGCGGAACTAGAGGCCTCCATGTAACTAGTTTGCAGCAACGCTCTAGAAACAGCCTGAACTTGCTGGCGAATCACCGTTTCGGGGAGCAGTGATTCACAGTGGCAGGCTTGGATTCCTTCGCTTTTGTGGTTGAACATTGGCGTAGGGTCTGTGTGTGCCCGTAGGGCATAGAGGTGAGCAGCATGAGAGCCTTGAGGAATGTGAAAAGTAAGCTTTTGTGGGCGTCCATCAGAGAACTGGCGGTGCGTATTCAGGCCAAAGTAGCTTTTCTACGTAATGGCACAGTGTCCATGAAACGGGCTAAAGACACCACAGTTGCGAAGGAGAGGAACTACGGTGGCGGAAACTACGGTGGCGGAAACTGGTTGAGCGTCGAAAGATAACACAGTGTTCATTTGTCGCAGATTATGAGAGGAGCCAAACGGCTCAGCAACTTGTGGACATTTTACACTGGGAAAGCTTTTGCGTTTTGAACGCAAACTTTCCAGGGCAACGCTGATGAGGCAGAGTTGCTTTGCTTCTACAAAGTCTGCGAGTGATGACACTGAATTGTGTCTCGGCCGCGCTACTTATGGAAATTCCTGTCTTTGTTTGGGTACCTCGACAGCGTCTAAATGATCAGACGCGAAAGACAAGTGTGCGGAGAAGGTGAAATTTAGGCGGCACGGAGGCTGCCCGGTGTGCAGAAGCGTTGAGCTGCCATCTCTATAAATTGGAACGCGCGCTCGGCCAGTGTGAACTTGCCGTCAGACTGTACGTAGAGATGCAAGCCTGCTTTCAGTGTCTCCGTTTGAAATAATGCTGAGGCCAAGACGCCAAAGAGGTGATCATGAGAGAATCCTTGGAGCTGCCTCGCCCTAAAGGGCGAGGCAAACAGTGGCGACTTGCGCAAACGCAAGGTGGCGAAAAAGGTTGACGAAAGGCTACTGAGCATGAAGACGCTAAGCCTGCGTGCCGGTGGCAGCCTCATCCTATGGCTCCATTTGCAGCTAAGCGTCTGCCCCGGTGGCAGCGTCTCCTTGTCGCTGCATTTGAAGGAACCCGTGCCGCATGGTTTAATTGGGCCGTCATCGAGTAGTGATACAGCAAAACTACCTTGGCACACTACAGGGCGGACATGAAGTAGCGACGACAGGTGCTGGTTTAATCAAATTGAAAACGGGCTGACGCGACTTCAGGCCTAAACAGACGTAGTAACTCGCCTGTTCTCAGCTCGTTGGCACAGGTATGGCGAAGCTCAACAATGGCGATTCAGGTCTGTTAGGCACATGCTGCAAATATGCCACTTGCTGTTAATGTGCTTACAAAAGTTGGCCGGCTTCGCAGCATCGCAAGATTCGATATTAATTTTCAAATTTTGTTCAGCTATTTGAGCAAAGACACGGGATCTCCAAGCATGAAGTGCTGAGCGAGGGATGCCCGAAGTGGCACGTCAACTGCATTGCTCGCTTCATTGATGGTGCAGATGTGCTGTGGGCTTTAGCAAGTACGTTTGCGTGCCGTATCACTTCATGCTAATCTCTCTAAATCTGTTACTCCGTCCTCGATGCCAGTTAAGGGCTGACGACTGATCTTCGTGCTATGCTGCTTCGTGGAACCTAGATTCGGCGAAATTTTGTGCCGCTTTGATGCGGCGAAGAGTTACATACAAGTAAAGCGTCGCAGACAACAGGGAATCTCCAGAGGGCTGGACAAGTTGCCGGGCTGACATTATGTAATGTTTTGATCTAATATAGTGGCTTTACGCGGTGACCGTTCACTGAGAGGATACTGTCTGTTTGCGTAAGCCTAGAGCCACACAAGCAGCTGTTGTGGTCTGCTGACAAGACATGCTGCGCAGCTATGATGCAGCAGTGATGTATAGTGTCGGCTGTCACATGATTATACTCTGACGGGGCGTCGACCCAATTGCATCCAAGGCACACAAAGCGTTTGAAAGCGACCGTGGTGCTTTGTTGTCTTTTCACGACTGGTAGAATCGGAAAGTGGAGGCGTGTTTAAGGAAGTGCGTGGCGATGCAGAATTTTGTTTGGCGGTCTTCGTGTGTGGAATTCGTGTGTAGCACTTGAGTAAGTACCTGGGCAAGCAGGCCACTGCCTCACTCGGTGACCGTTTGCAGTGAATATGAGTTTCGACGACGCGTACAAGTGTAGTGAGCTGAAGATACAATGCGAAGGCATGGCGCGCCGACAGAAGACTTGAGGCATTTGGTGTGAACAACTGAGGAATCATTCGTGTTAAGCTTGTGTTCTCTGCAGACCGAACGTCAGTGTCCCTCCTCCCTCCATGTTGCTTCGAGACGGTCACAGGATGTACAGGATACGTGGTGGCCAGCGTCCTTTTGAGGTTGTTTGGGGTGAAGAAAAGGTGTGGTATCTCGTGACGGCTCCCCTGCGACTTAGTTCCGCACTATTGACGCAGCTGCTTGAGACGCACGCTTCGAACATGTAGCTTGCGGTTGCTTTGTTACCGAAAGTTGGCATGCGGTTTCACACATGACAGAATCCCGACTGTATATTCACATGCTTGTCGGCGAGGAAAACAGAGGAGCAGAATGAAAGCGCTGTACTGGTATGTCCCGTGAGTGGAGCGTCAAAGGCGTTATTTAGTTTTTCATTTTTCTTTAGTCGTGTTGCATGGCAGGGATTTAGCAAGTAAGTTCACACAGTAGAGCACACTGCTCTTGTTTCTATGAATGAGACAGGATCCGGCGTGTTGGTGGGCTATTACGTGACTGAGTAGCTGCAGTGTTTCGTGCGGCTGCCAATTGGCTAAGGCACATAGCAAGGGAGCAGCGACACACTATCTGCCTTTAAAAGATCGGGTGAGCCGGCCCTTATTCAGTATTATCTCGTTTATTTACTGCAATTCGTCGAATCGAACTAGAGCGGGGCACTTTGCTTGCGTGAACGTAGAGCGGCACACGTAGCTGTTATGGTTTGTTCGCGAGACATGATCCTCAGCTATGATGCAGAGGTAATGTACGGTGCCAGATGCTGCAGGGCTATGTCCTGACTGAGCGCCAAGCTAAGTGTATGAAGGGTGCACAAAGCGTTAAAACGAATCTGCCTTGTCTTTCCATGGCCGATACAATTAGGGAGTAAGAGCATGTTGGAGGAAGTGCGTGGTGATGTATGGCTGCCTTCACTTGTATACTTTCTCCGCGGTACTTGAGCAAGCACCTGAGAAAGCAGACTACGCAGTATTCAAACTTGGCAGTCAAATACTGCTCAGCCATAAATGCAAACGCGTCATACTTTTGCGCGTGAGCTGTCGTATTGTGAATATCGTGTGTGAAATGTTGAAGAATGCATTGGATTTGTCCACGATGTTGCGATGCTGATGGCTTAGCATGTACATATGCGTGCTACATCATGTTTTGCTCTTCTGTCAGAATAAGTTACTTTGCCCGCGATATCAGTTAAGGACTGGCGATTCATTGTCGTGCTAAGCAGCTTCGTGAACCATGGATTCAGTAACATTTCGTGCGGCTATGAGGTGGCGAAGAGCTACGTACAAATACATTGCTACATGAGCGTACGGTGTAGAACACAACTGGAGGGCTGGACGAGTTTTCGGGCTGTCAATGTGTGATGTTTTGATCTGATGTAGTGCCATTTGAGGAGATAAAATTTGACTAGAGGGATATTGTCTGTTTGCATGGGCCCAGTGCCGTACAAGCAGTTGTTGTGCTCAAGACACGCTGCTCAGCTATGAAGCAGAGGTGATCTGTTGTGCAGGATGTTGCATGATTATGCTCTGAAGGGGCGTCGACCCAATTGCATCCAAGGCACACAAAGCGTTTGAAAGCGACCGTAGTGCTTCGTTGTCTTTTCATGACTGGTAGAATCGGAAAGTGAGGACGTATTTAAGGAAGAGCATGGCGTTGCAGAATCCTGTTTGGCGGTCTTCGTGTGTGGAATTCGTGTGTAGCACTTGAGTAAGTACCTGGGCAAGCAGGCCACTGCCTCACTCGGTGACCGTTTGCAGTGAATATGAACTTTAACGACGCGTGCAAGTGTAGTGAGCTGGAGATACAATGCGAAGACATGGCGCGCCGACAGAAGACTTGAGGCATTTGGTGTGGACAACTGAGGAATCATTCGTGTTGTGTGAACAAATGAGGAATCATTCGTGTTGTTAAGCTTGTGTTCTCTGCAGATCGAACGTCAGTGTCCCTCCTCCCTCCATGTTGCTTCGAGACGGTCACGGGATGTACAGGATACGTGGTGGCCAGCGTCCTTTTGAGGTTGTTTGGGGTGAAGAAAAGGTGTGGTATCTCGTGACAGCTCCCCTGCGACTTAGTTCCGCACTATTGACGCTGCTGTTATTGAATGTCGAAGATAAATTTAGACGACGCGTCCTACAGTGTGAGAGTGTGGTGTACAGAAGGGAAGCGTGAGGCGGTTAATGTGGGTGATTGAGGAGTCATCTGTGTTGTTTTTGTTGTGCTCCCTGCAATTCGAGATTTCAGGACAACAGTGAGTGTCTCTGCTCACGCATTGGGAGTACGCTGCAGCTGTGCGCTATCTAGGATTACAGCCCGCACGGAACAGAAGGACGGCGGCGACTGTGCTTGTTTACGTCAGGATAGCTTGGATGGACAAATCGCTGCTGATGTTCTTCACTAGAAGGTTTGCAGCGTACGCGTGGCTTTATAATACAAGAGTAATGGGGTTCTGTGTTTTGATTGTGGCATATTTTGGCAAACATGGTGCATAAAATCGACCGGTGTTTTTGTTGTGCATTTGAATTCAGGTTGCCCTCTTCATCGAGGGCGAAGACCTACGTTCTGCTTGGTGGAAATGCGAGAGAGCCATTTGCCCTGCAGTTGTTGTAAAAAGGCAGTCTTCAAATCGCACATGCGCAATTGAGTCCGTACAAAAGGAGCTATGAGGGGACTTAAGTTGGTGCGTTGGTGGTATATCTTTCCCGGTCCACCGCCTTCCATGAGAGGGCTGCTGATGCGCTGCGTTAGGCTACGTGGTGACGATTGTGTCGGTATCCATCCCTACGCTTAGAATAAAAGTTATGATAAAGAGGTCAATCATGGCACAGATGGACTTCAGGTATACAGAAAAGCTAGGAGAAGCCGGGGTAGCGTTTCACTCTTTTCAGAGTTTTATTGTAAGTCTGTCTTAAGGTTCACGCCATGAAACTATATTGTTGTTGCCTTTCTGCACCGTGCGCTAGCACGTCCATGAAATGTTGCGCGTAGATGCCCCGCCACTACAGGAAAGTGAACGTGCTGCAGTTAAAGTTGGCTTTGCAAACGATCAGGCTTACGCAGCAACATCGAGAGCATGCTTAGCTCCTGCGGGCACTGGGCTGAGGAAATCGTCATTCTTCCCACAATGCCTGTGGTGTTTTGTGCAACGAGGTAAATATTGTTATTGACTATATTGCAGTACGTTTCTTCTATCATTACAAAAGAATGTGATAGCTCCGATGACCAAAATCACAATTTTTTTCCACGGAACTTCAGCATGAGCATTCAAACAGACGAAAACTTATTGGTGATTAGGTATCAAATAAGTAAGAACAGTCAAAAAGAACGTGATCGGAAAACCTTGGATGTACTTTTGCAGTCGTTGTGAGAATTTTAGCTTGCGATTCTCCACAAGCTATCACTGTGAGAAATTTGGCTTGTGGTTCTTCATAAGTTGTTGTAGTCCTAATAAATGAAGTGGACTTGCGTTACTCTTTTGGAACAAAATATAGCAGCACTCAGTGTTTGCGAATTACCGCAGAAATTATATCTACTTATCTTACCACCCCCTGTGGTGTGTACAACCTGCCGCAACGTGAGCTATGTCTGATGCCTCAGAGAAAAGACAGCATCACGTCTGCAGCATGTTCCATCTCATCACAGCAATGAGTGACTCCTTCGCAGTAAATGTCTCAGAATGCCGTTCTCACTTCGCAAGCTCCGATAGTTCAACAGTTCCAGCAAGTTTTACAGAGGTTGCCTGGTTTATTTGTTTGCCAGGTCGAAGTGAAAGACCAGCTCGTGTTTCTCACTGCGCGTACTGGAGCATTCACAATCCTAGCTTGCACATGTTAAACTTACTGCTTGAAAAACAAAAGAGTGAAGAGACGCTTGATGACTCTGCATTTGCAAATGTTTGTGACATTTTCTGGGGAGGTACATTTTATTGCAGCGATTTGCGAGTGGCTCTCCCAAGCTTGTACAACATTCCATCTTGTACATTGGAGTGCGCATGCGCCTGCAGATGGGAGAAGGTATTATTTAATTGTGCCAAAATCGGCTTGTCGCTCGGCTTCTCAAAATTTTCCGGCGCTCTACGCAGTATTTGGCTTTCTCCTTGATACTTGGACACTGAAAGCACACCTGGCAGAACATGACTGGGCAGAATATGTACCATTCTCAGCTAGCGTTCATAAGAAAAGTGTTTGTTTTGAAGAAGTCCTGCTGCTCACTAATTTTGTCCAGTGAAAGGTGCCTCATAGCGTGACGATCGAAGCAGGGAATATCCATGTATTCCCAGCTGCTTGTCAACGTGCTATTTTCGCATGTGACCTGCGTAAGTGGTGATTACCCATTTGAAAGTATGTATTGGTGCCTCTATCTTTATGGCAAATTTATCATCACGTCATGAGCTGTGGCGCACCAGTTGACGCCGTGTGGAGCAATGTGTGATCCAAACATACCTGCAGCAAGCTTTCTGGAACGAAAGTTATCTCGCGAACAGCTTAATGTGCTGACGGTGTGCACGCCTTGCTAGCACACTAAATATCCTCCTTCGACCGTTCCAATATTCATTTAAGAGCTGCGCGCTTTGGGTTCCTAATAGAGCCTTCGGTGAAGTATTTAGGGCATCCGCATGATCCTGGCAGATGCAGTATATAGAAGTCGCAGTTTGGATGGCTTGATTTGTTTCAGGCGTTCTCTACGAGATTTTATGAACTTTTTTCCATCTAAGTATTAAACGCGACACATTCTCTTTACTTTAATGCAAACTTCCATAGCTCTGACAAAGCTAAAAGGGCCGATTAGCAGTTTGTAAAAAATCCTGTCCCCGCACCTGGACGACGATGAGCCTCCCTAGTAATGGCTCATTCATGTTAGGACGACTTTTCCAGGGGCATTTCAATAACTCAGAGAGTTTTCAAGAAACACTATATAGGTGAGAAATGATCAAGCAGGCATGGTGGGTAAAGGGTAAAAACGCATATCCATTCGTGCAAGCACCAAGTGGTAAAGCAGTACACGGATATGTCTGCATACTGTTCCTTCGTTTTAACTATAAATGGCTATCCTGCATATCTCACTTTTCTTCCACTGTCGTGCGCATGAGCCACAGAAGTCTTCAGACCACGAGGCACGAGCTACAATTACAGAAAGGGCCGCAAAATACCATTATAAGGGTGAATGTGGGGTTAGCGTGCTTAAACGCAAAAACTGAGGATTATTATGTAGCCGCACCCACTTGGAGTTTGTGTATCGAGTTGGTATACAGGTCATAGACACTAGCCTCCAGATGAAAATTTCCATCGCCACAGTCATACACTGTAAACGTACACGACAGATCAGGTTACAAGGTAACGCAATAAATTAGGGTGCAAGAAAACACAGTAATCCTCTTTGACTGGGCTGCTTGTTTTGAACGTCTCGCTAGACACAGCTTAGCCCACATCGTATTTTTCAGGGCTCTGCAAAAGGCTTGAATGCATTACAAAAGCCACCAGTAATGCTGAAGCCAGTGAAAACTTGCGTAGACCTTTATATAATCAAGCGGAGCAAGTGCACTCACAAATTGCCACGAACACGAATTGAGCAACGTTAGCTGGGCCTGCCATGGAAGAAAGCTAGGAACGCAGCTCTAAGAGACCGATGAAGAGCCTATCCTGCTGCACATGCTGATTTCTTTCGAGGTCCTACCTGCCGCAAGACCATTAATCAATTCACGTCGACGATTTCCTTCAGGAGGCGACCCGGTTAAACGCCAGCTTATTCTAATGCTAACATTACTTGAATCGTCACAGCAAACATTAAGGGAAAGTATTATCCTCTCCATATTGCAGAAACATGCGCAGTCTAACATTCAAGAAAACAAACAAGTTGATCAGATACTAAACACGTTGATCGGGCACATCGATAACCACTGAAGCGGTAAATTTTCTCAGCCAAGTATTATACCTGCTGCTTACCGCCAAATATACTGGTGGCACACTCACCGAAGGTAGAGCAAAATAAGAACCGGGGCAGATTGCTTGTCTCTTATAGGCTAGCATGCACATGTGACGTAATAGTAGTATATTGCTCCTTGTTTCTTCTTGTCAAATCCAGAGGATGCATAATGCAAGCCTCTGCGACGTAGCTAGAAATCCAAGCAAACTAAAGTCGCAAGATTTCAAGTACAAGATTTTGAGTTTACCGCTTAAACGTACTGGAATTTGGTGCAGTGCACCAGTAAGATCCAATGCTGTGATTCTGGAGATTCGCAGCAAGGCACAAATTGTTGTCAATATCCGGCACAAGGAGACGCATTTGGTTGCATGAATATTTCGAATTCCTCAAGCAAGCGATACACTGAACCACGGTGCAATTCAGAGTCAGCTTACGCATTACAGTGCTAGCTCAAGGGGAAGTCATCACAGAAAAAGTTGACTCACGCAACTGGGCTACCGCTGCATGTAGCTTTGAACACCACAACCAATTCGTTTTTGTCAGGTCTTTTCCCTCTGAAACAGCAGTTTTGTGCTTCGAAGCCCACGCAAGCAAAGCAGCCCATGATTTTAGAGCAGGCGATTGGGCAGGTCTTTGGCTAGTCAGCTAGCGTTTTAATTGACAGCTGTACGATTGCCCGGCTGCCGCTGCACAGTCGATGATAAGCATTTGTCTAAACTCCATGCCTGAGCAGCACTTTGCCGAAAGTGAATCATCAGCAATAGCAGGTTGCATTGTGCACCGTGGTCACTATTGAGGCAGCTCTTGAGACCCGATAGGCAGTCATGCCATGACAAAAGCGAAGCGTACAATTCTAGACTTTTATCCAGTTCATAGGCAAAGGACGTGAAAGAGCAAGTGACTCGGTGTAGCAAGGGCTAGAGCTGCTGTCTTCAGGCCGAACTCGTCTATGTCCACAACGCTGGTTGACTTCCCGGCATAGCGGCAAATTTCACCCGAGCATTTGTGTCTCTGCTAGCCGTACCCCTGCACGGCTGATCACTGGGGCAGGCATGCCCTGTAGCGCTGACCAGTAATGTGAGCATTTCGGTGTTTGCTGCTCCTGTGATAGGGTTCCAGTTGTGGATTCTGTCCGCATGCGGACAGGATATTCACAGAATGAGGAGAAATCTCAATTGAAGAAATAGCATACGGGAATCAGGACAAGGCAACACCACCTCAGCAAGTCAAAGTGTTGTTCCGCCACAACAGAAGACAGACGTTAAATAACACAGGCAGTCCGGGCGCGCTGTAGCAGCGGCAGATGCTTAACTGATTAGAGGGGAAACGGGCTAATGGAACTCCGGGCTTGGACAGAGGTGGTTTGTCGTTTTGTCTTGGCTCTCTAGCACAGGTATGACGAGCTCAACTGCCTCCACTCAGTTCTCTGAGCTGCTTGCAGTAAACATGTCGTTTGCGATTGCTGCGTGTACAACGGCTGGACAGCGTCGCCACACGTGGCTAGATTTAGTCCTGAAGTCCAGATTTTTCTTTTTGATTAGAACTGAGGCACGAGGTTTCCTTACACAGGCTACTAAAGTAAAGGATGCCGCCAGTAACGTATGGACTGCTTTATGCGATTCGCCAGTGATACAGATATGACGTGGGTTTAGCCGCTATGTTTGCGTGTAAAATCACTTTTTGCTCATTTTTTTAAATACATTGCATGATCCGCTATATGAGTGGAGGGCTGGCGCTTAATCCTCGTGCCTAGCTGCTATGGAAAATAGTTTCGCTGACAGTTTGTGCAGTAGTGAAGTGGCAAAGAGATACAACTTTGGTGTGATATATAGTAGACATGCGAGTGAGCTGCCGATGTAATATTTTCATCGCGTACTATTATTTGCTAAGTCCGACTTTCGCAAAAAGAGGCTGAACCTATCTGATTACGTGAGTTTAGTGCGACATAAGCAGCTGGCCCCTAGTGAGTAGATGCATTGCTTCACTACAATGCACTGGGAGAATGGGGCAGGTACCATGTTGCACGGTAACACTTTTCCGGGACTTAAACATATTGCGAACAAAAGCCCATGAGTTGGTAACAACGGCCCTTAATGTCTCTTTTTTCCACGGTGTGTAGAGCTGAATAGCGAAAGAGATCTTTAGGAAGTGCTTAGCAATGCAGAATTTTGATTAGCTCTCTCCTTGTGGAAATTTTGTGCAGCATTTTTATTGGTGCCTGAGTGAACAGATCAGTGTTTTAGTAGGTGGCCGCTTGTCTTCGGCATAAATTGGACAATGCGTGCAAGCACAATTCACCAGGGATGCAGTATGAGGGTCTAGTGTACTGGCGGAGAGCCTGACGTGGTTGGTTCAAGCGGTTGACGAGTGATATTTGCTGGCGCATTTTGCACGTTGAGCTTTCATGACCTAACTGGCTCATGGTTACTTCGGGATACTTACGGGGTGCGCAGGAAAATTCATGGACAGAGAGCTGTTGGGGCTACCAGAGTGGAGAACTGTGGTATGTCGTGTCGGCTCCACGGAGAAGTGACTCAAGAGTCTTGGCTTATCTATTTGAGTCAGGCACTGTGAGCATGGAGCTTGTGGTTGGTGTGTGCACGAAAGTTGACGGGTGAGACTGTTTGCGTGAGTCTGGTACCGCAAATGCAGTTTGCATCTGCCGTCGTGAGCTGTTGCTCTTCTGAAAAGCAGCAGGTGGTTTGACCTGTCGTGCGGCTCATGCTTATGGTCTCGAAGCTTTGATCAAACTGAAACGAAAGCCCTTGATTGCGTCAAAACAGGCCTTAATGCTGCGCCCCTTTTTCACGTTCGGTAGAACTGGGAAGTGAAAACGTTTCTAAGGGAGTGCGTAAGGATGCAAAACTATTTTTGGATGCCTTCTTGTGGGATTTTGTACTACACTTGAATTAGTACCTGGGTAAGCACACTAGACAGGATTCAAATTGGATACTCACATGCTGCTCGGTGATAGTAGCGCATGCACCGACTCATGGCAACGCCTGCGTTAGGGCTATCGTATGTGGTTCTCAAAGGCTTTATTCGTTTGTGAATTGTGCTGCGATGAAAAGGATTCAGCATCTCTGTCATCAGCTAGCGGCTGGCTAGCCACCCTCCTGCTAAGGTGCTTTCTGAGACATTGACAGCTCGTGCAGTTGTCAACCCCCGCAGGTATACAACTAGAGTGTCACACAGAATTGGAGGTCCCAAACAAGTTGAAAGGGTGGGTTGGCTGTTAATATGATGCTTTCACTGGGCGCTATGAATCACCAAGCTCGAGTTTGACTAAAATGAGGCTCAGAGTGCCTGTTTGCGTGTGTCTAGTGCTGCGAAAGAAACTGTATTCTGCTGAAAAGACAGTTTGCTCCGCTTTAAGACATTCGGAGAAGGCAAAGCTTCTCATGTTGTATGGTTATGGTATTACGGGAAGTAATCCTATGTGCAACAAAGCCCACCAGGCAGTAAGAACGGCCCTTTATGCTTTTTCTTTAGGGTCGGCAGAACCCATAGAGTTGGGACATGAAAGCGCTCTTTAGTGAGTGCGTGGCAATGCAGAAGTTTTTTGACTTTCTCTTTTCGTAGTATTTTTGTGCAGTGCTTGAATTGGAACCCAGGCGAGCAGATCATTGTTTCACTTGGTCGCTTGTTATGAAAATGAATTCGGCAGTACGTGGCAAAACAGAACTTTGTTTGTCTATCTTTTATAGGATTTGTGCACAGTTCTTGAATAAATACCTAGGCGGAAAGATCATTGCTTCACTAAGTGATTGTTTGTAATGATGGATTCGACAATGCATGCGGGTGCTTTTCTCCAAGTATGTAGTATGAGAGTGTAGTGTATTGGCAGAAAGCGTGAGGTGACTGATTTGAGCGATTAAGGAATAATATGTTGTGCCGAAGCACTTTGCACTCTGAGCTTCCGAGACTATAATGAATCTCCCTGTACACGCGTTTGTGGGAGTATCTCACTGCTGCATGCTGACTATAGTGGTCCCCCGAAAATCAACAAGTGGCGACTGCGCTTGTGTATGTCAAGGTAGCTCTAAAAGATTACGGAAAATGACATGAAGAAACCGCTTTTGAGCTTCCCGGGTGCAAGGCTGGCAATCTCCTCGTGATGGGCACCAGAATGCCAGAATTTTGCACTTCTACCTTGGCGTCTTAATCATTCTGTTTGGTCTGAACAACTCGCGGCGTCTTTTCCGAATATGGGGCACGAAATGGACTGTGCTCTTCTGGTGCCTGTGAGTTAATGTCATCATGCATTGTGACCGGCAAGGATGTCCTTGACTGCCATCAGGGGGAGCCACTTATCTGGAAGATTTTGCAGAAGGAAACAGTCTTTGAATTGCACGTGCAGATTCAGGAAAGGCAGGTATGAGGGGGTTTCAGTTGATGTATTGATGATATATCTGCCTGGGCCTAACACTTTTTGTGAATCTGCTGCCGAAGGACATTTTCAGACCAAGTGCTCGTGATTTTATAATTACCCGTATCTGCGTTTGGAAAGGGAACGACGGAACAAGGGCCACCTACGGCGAAGATGAGCGTCAACGGTACTGACAGCTTCGGAGAAGTTTTAGTGGCGCAACAACCGGATTTAACAGAATTTTTACCGTGACGCCATCTTGAGGGTTTACATTGTTCGATTACGCTCCTGCATAGTGCTGCAGCACAGCGTCATAGTACATTTTGTGACTACAGACCCCGTCGCTGCTAGAATAGGAAGACCGCAGCTCTGCGAAATATTAGACTTACGCAGCAGCATAGATTCCATGACGAGCTGCTGCGGCTGAGGACTGATGAGACTCTGGCACGTCCTCTGAAGCCTGTGTTGTTCTTTTTGTGTGACGAGGTGAACAGTACTAGGCAAGGCCAATGTGGCTCTTTACCGCGACTCTTTCCTGACAGTGTCGTGGTATGCGCCTCTTCAGAACTATGCTGCTGGAGGCATGATGCGCTGCTCCGAGCACGCAAGCAAGTTCGCGCCGACCTAGCGCTTAGGTCAAAAATGAATTTTTCTGTGTGACTTCTAAAAGTGTAGTGAACCGAAGGACGCGGCGGTAGAACTGCGAGGAAACGGAAAAAGCACTCAATAGTACAGGTTGTTAGAAGACTAACACAGAGTTGAAGCAAAATGTGTCTTAGCAAGTGCGTCAAGACAAGCACTTTAGTCGTTTTTGTTGTCTTCTTTGGAAGCTTTGTTGAGTCAGTCTCTCAAACTGCATGTGAAATACAAAGCCTTTGTTGTGATAGGCGCGACATATGTTACTGCACAGAGCTGGAAAGACAAGTAACCGGTGCAGCGTTGAGAAGGCATATCAATGTTGTGCATCTGACATGGCTCATTCAGTATGTAGTTCACCTTGTTTCTGGCGTGAGGGAATCGAACGTGAGTAATTGCATTGGATTGGCTTGCCTGACGTATGCTGTAGGTCTCATCCTTTCTGCTCCAGTAGTTAAATTTGGCGCGTATGCTGGGCATGCGTGTTTTCCGCTGTGCTCTTGCCCAGAGCTTTCGTTTGTTGCTCGGGCCTACGCCTTCAACTTGTGGCGGGGGCGAGGCGATGCTATGTGACAGGTTTGAGAACTAAAACGGCAGTTGCTCTGCGTAGACAAGGGTAATACCTAAGAACCATTTACTGACTTGCCATACTTGGAAGTTACGTGTGGACACTAAAACGGTGTGCCTGTTGGGCTATCAGTGACAAGGCCTTGTGACGTTCAAAATTGGGTATGTCAGTCTTGCATGCACAATTATACGGAGATTGACAAAACACTAAAGAGCTGGCGCTTTTTGGAGGTTTACTCACAGTTTAGAGGAAATTTTTCATTGGTCTGACATGCTTCGAAGACCATGTAGATGGTAAACGTGTTCAGAGGACGTCGGAAAAATTGAAAAGGGGCAGGCTGTTTTGCTAGTGGCTTGAAGCACAGACGCGATTTTTCTCAGCTATGTGAACGGCGCCTAAAAGGATGAATCTTTTGTGCAGCATGGCTGTAAAGCAGGACGAGAACAACGCGACGTTTTCCATCAGTGGTGCATCTGCACATGTGCGCAAGGAGTAGGACCGACAGCACGACAGGCTACCGACTTTGTGGACTGGTGATATGGTGTGCGCCAATTGTTCGTTTGCTCCTGACGTAAGCAGCGAGACAAGGAAAGATTTGCTCGCATGCTTCATTTCACTGCAATGAAATGCAGTGCACTGTTGGCGTGTATTTGCGAGTCTATTCTGGGAGCAGCACAGATGTCGAAATGCAGCGAGTGGTTTCGTGTGAATCCAATTATTCTATTTAAAATTGAAGTGTAGTCCATAGTTTTTGTCTGCACTTGACCGAATCGAAATGCCTGCATTGAAAAAAAATCCTGCCAATTTGGGAGCATCGTGAAACATAGAGAGAGAGCATTCTAAATAGTACGTTGAGGACCTGAGCCACTGAGAGCCTTTACTTTGTCAAGGCTTCTGCGTGTACAAAAAGCCTACAGAGCTGCAATTTTGGCAGTCTGCTTCGATTTTAGTTGATGAGGGCGTTGCTGCCGATTTGTGCAACTGCGAGTTGGCGGGTTTGTCACCGTTGATTCTCTAATACAGGTCAAGCTCACAAAGCTCGGAATTCCATGTGCTGCTTTTTTGCTTGGCCCTGCTAATGAGTTTCCTCTGTGGAGCTACGGAATGCAGGCTGAACGACAGTGACTAGTTGTTTAGCGACTAAAGCCCCAAGCGTAGATACGACAGGCAGTAGCCTAATCAAGCAGATAGTATCAGCTACACTGCAGTCTGTTGGATGAAGCAAGATGCTTGGCATGTAGTGGCCTCAGGTTCATGGTAGACTGTCGGCTTCCCGGCTTTATGCAGGTTTGGTACTGCATGATAGGTTTTTTGACGAAATTGAAGGGGATATAACTTTGCGCAGGGTTACCCCCTTAAAGTCGCAGAGTGCTATGGACATGATGCCAGAAGTTCGTTCTACATGGTGGTGCAGACGGCGTGCAGTCTCCTTAAAATCCGCAGGAGCATCCTAAAAGATCTTTTAGCTGACTATTTTTCAAAGAGTAGGCACGATGCCACAACTGCAACAGTATTGCGGAAGAGGACGGGCTACTTTCTGCATTTCATGGGGCGTCAAAATACACGATTGCGCCTTTATAGTTCGTGTATCGTAATTATTTAGACTGAAATCGACTGCCCAGGGGCTGTGTATGAAAGGGAGGGGGATAATCCGTGAGCAGGCAAAAGCCGTGTCTCAATGGCGAAATAGAGAAGAATAAAGCCGAGTGGCAGTGCTGAAACACTTTATGAGATCTGCTGGCTTCTCGGCATTCACTTGGCGGGAATCTGGGGGCGACACGTGAAGATACGGAATCAGCGCACCCGTACAGCTGCGAAAAGCCAAAGAAGTCGCGCAAGACATAGCATTAGATGCACGGCAGACTGCGAATCATTTGGACCGGGCACAGTCCTCAGTTCCACTGACACTTTAGTCACAGGAACGAAGCTTGCACTTTGGTGCTGCACCTAGCGTTTGTATTGTTCGCTTAATCATGCCGCCTAGAAATATCTGACACAGCGTTTGCGTGTAGCTTAACGATCATGTCAAATTTTTCCACACTTTCTGCATGGCCGTTTGGTGCGGGAAGCCTCTGAGGACCGTCCAAATCAAGATGAAACACAAGATGCTGGAACTCCAGCTGGTGAGCGACGTCGCGAAGATAGTACGTGCCAAATGCCTCATACAACTCCCAACTGACGAAGAACCAAGTAAGCACCGCATTCATTCACAGTGTTACCGCTTTGCTGAAGTTGAGGCTTTTCTCTCTGGCCTTCGCCGTCACTGAACAGCCGCGAACAACAATATACAACTGAGAACTTTTATAATGAAAACGTAGTAGTAGCATGAAAACGGTGGAAAATTTGTGCGCACATCAGTGATAATGAAGCTTTTCATAGTCTCTGC
Source organism: Eimeria necatrix (assembly GCF_000499385.1). Taxonomy (NCBI): domain Eukaryota; phylum Apicomplexa; class Conoidasida; order Eucoccidiorida; family Eimeriidae; genus Eimeria; species Eimeria necatrix. The sequence continues at coordinate 16,868 of NW_013654373.1, forward strand.
ATGCAACAAGAAATTTGACGAGTCCCAAGCCTACGAAATGATACGTATTAGTGTGCACGCATGCTCTGTGTGGAAATGATCTGCGTAAACAAACCCCAGTGAACTGGGGAGGTGTAGTTGACAGCGAGCGGCCGGACCGTGCATCACCAGAGCCATGTAGGGTGATTCATTAAGATGCTTTTTGTTGTCATGTTGGAAATATCAAGGCAGCAGCTTCCCTTGAATATTTGAAGACGCAGGAGTGAATGTAGTAGCATTTCCCTTAGTGCTGCTGGCATAGCACTGGCTTGAAGAGCCTAGGCAAGCTTCAAGTACACGTTTTACCAATTTTTCAGAACCGCCAGCATGCGACAGTGATGTTTTCCGAACAGGCTTTCGGTACTTAGTGCGGCAGTGCGTGTTTACTATCTGACTTCATGAGCTGCCTGTAGATAAAAAGCGTGCAGTTTGACTCAGCTGAGCAGATGAAGAGTGCTTGGAGAGCGCTTAAACAGCCGCATGGATTGCACAAGCCTTTTCTGTAGAGGAGACATAGTGGGCTAAAGAGCGTGAGGCTCGATAAGAAATATTTTCCGAACGCCAGCTGTGGAGCCTTGTGCTTTTTGCAGATGGGTTTCGAGCCAATTTTTTTGCTGGGGCAACTTTTGTAGGACGATTGCGACTGCGGCAATGTGTGCCATCTCAAACCGGGAGGAAGCATGTTTATCTTCACGCTGCTGTCGAAGCATGCGGACAGTAGCACTGCAAATTTGGCAAGCTGTGTGAGACACTGCTTAGGTAGCAAGCGAACGTGCGTTCAGTAGCAAGGAGTTCAACTGCGCAAGAGCAAAAGGCGTGAGTATTGGAATTAAAGGCCTGATGTTGTGAGCAGATTGTGTAGAAACACTTAGAGAGAATGCAAAAGAGGGCCAGCATTGCGAGCCAAAAAAGGAACGAGAGCTCGGTGAATGTCACTAAAGAGGGTCATACAACAGCAGTTGGATTCCGCAAAATGAGTGCAACAGGGTCGGAAAAATAATTAGGTGGCGGCTTGGTTCGCGTAAGCCATATCTGTAAATGATAAGCGTTATGTTCAAGACTGTGAGCTGAGCTGCAAAGCACTTTAAAGCTTTAGGATATTGAGCTCTCTATCCAGGTCCCAGCCATACAAGACAACCGTTTGCGAGGGAGAGCTCTCAAAACGACTGTGATGGCGGGGCCATTGTAAAATAGCGGAAACTGCACTTGTTTTAAACTCTCCAAACGGAAATCAGGTTCTCTATGATCCAGCTTGTGGACTTATGATCGCGATCTGTTTCTTTTTTCCGTAGTGAGGCCGCGACGGCAGATGCCAGCATCTTGTGCGAGTAATACTCCAGGCCGAGGACGAACGCTTGCCGAGTAAGAAGAAACACAGTTGCGAAACAGAGAAAGATGCGACGACTTGACGTGGTAGCTCTACATTCATTGTCCTCAGCGTTAACGGCTGAACCCACAGAGAGCACGGGAAATAAGTGGCATGGAGGCCGACAAGGATGCTAGGGTTCCTTTGCCACGTACGTCTGTTTTGCTTTTAAATGAGCCTTTGCACAGAAAAAAGCTGGGGATACGCCTTGAAGGTTTGTTTGCTGCCTGTTGCCCTCAGGACGGCGACCAGTTCATAGCTTTTTGAGAGCAGCTGAGTCAGCAGAGCGCTCAAACTAAAGTATTATTCACAACAGGCATGCGCTGTGGGAAGAATATGGTGATTGAAGCTAGTGAGTCGCATTGTTTGGATTCAACATGGCGGTCGCGGGGACTGGTGCTACGAGCGAGTAGCTTGCGAGCTAATCTTTTGGCTGGCGAGTTCCCAGGATGACAGCGATGGCGTTGATATCTGTCATTGAAGAAACGGGCCCTTGCAGTCGTGTGTCCAGAAGGCGCCCAAATTTTTGCTTAATGTGTTTGCGGGCCGTTGGACAAGCTTGTATGAAACCCAGGTGCACGAACGTCGACAAGCTGTGAGAAAGGTAATTTAGGTCGTGAACCAGCATGCGCCGTATAGCAAAGTCTGCAGAAGATCAATATGAGGCAGCTTGATTTGGAGGTGAGCAGATTACAGAAAAGCATATTAAGAGAACGCAGCAAGCGCCTGAAATTAAAGACTAAATGGAGGATACGACTTCAGTGGATGATGACGCAGTACGAGGCTCTTGTTAGACTAATTGTTGCGAGCTTGCAGCGCTGAGATGATATATTCCTTGTTCAACGGTTTTTGGACCGAAGTGGAATAGTGCTGCTGAACTCCAGAGCTTCATTTTCTGATTGCTGGCTTTGAAAGAGTTGCTAGATTCCGGCAAAGTGAGTGCCAAACAATTTGCAGGTCGCTTGCGCAGCTGAGTGATATATAGAACGGATGCCTCGTAACGAAAACGAGGCAGTTGCCGGAAGTACGTTGGCTTGCAGGATATTGCTTTTCCCACGTCATTCCTACGACCCCTGGTTCGAGCGATCTGTTTGCAAGTCAAGCGTATGTCAAGAAAGTTCTTAAAATGCTAGAGACCGTGGCAGTATGGCCTTTTACACGGAAACGAAGACAATTTAAGGGACCTGCTGCCTGAGCGCCTTTTCCATTTTCGCTGAATCCGTTTTTGGGCTTCTGAGTAAGGCAGCATGTGTTCTTTTTCCGGTTGTTGGAACTTGGGTACACTGCAAGGTGAAGCCAGGAGTTGGAAATGACTTCGGTGACACGGGCGTCACAAATATACGACGAGGCCGATTCATCACGTCCAAACAGCACGTTTTGCTTTCCTGAATCAATCCATTTTTTCATAATATTTTTAATATTATTATTTAGTCTTATTCCGTTAACGGAACTGAGGCTCTTGGAAGTGGGCAAGCCTTTTGAATGGCGCTTGAGGTGGTGCATGATAAGCCGCCAAGGGAGTCGTCAACTAATGAACAGCCCAGTCGCGCAGCAAAACAAGGTACGCCTAACTTTTAAGGAAAGGCATTTTCTGCATTTTTTATGCATGCTTCAATCGGGCATTCATGAATTTGTTGCAAACTGGCGATGTGAGGACTTTTGTGCTTTTTCTTCAGCAATTTTAAAAAGACTGAGACGATGGAAGTGTACTCTACTGTGTTCATCTACTGGCTGTCATCTCTAAAGGAGCAACTAAATTTTCGCTGCGTGAATGTTGGATAGACACGAGAGAGGTTGGACGGCCACATGATATACACAAAGCATGATGTATCAACAAGCAAAATTTGTTGCAAAACGTGAGCTGGGTTGCGCGGTGTTCGGTTTTTACACGGCTACGGGGCATATGATTAAATAACTTTTACCAAGCGAGCTCGCAGTAGGATAGCGAAGGCAGTGATATGTGCATTTTAAATGTATTACGAGTTGATTTAAAGTCGTGCTATCTACACAAAATGCATACTGTTGCTGAGTTGTTTCGCCGTCTTTGAATGCGTCTGTCTGTAGCTCCTACATATTAGTGAAATCTCATTGCGCAGATGCCATTAAGCAGTGGGAGTATCTTTTTCTGTACAAACAGTGTGAGTAAGACTCAAGGAACCCACTACAAGCAAATTGCTGGGTCTAGCTTTTGTGTGAAGACAAGCGTTGCAGACATGGGGGCATCCGGAACGCAATGAATGCTTAAGGCTTCTCTTAAGTAAGTCAAAAGTTTTGTTGAATGCCAGCTTCGCGGGAAGAGAATGCCCAGCTCCGTCAGCATCCGGTTGTGCAACTGCAAATGAAGTTGAAATTCTTATGTCAAAAATCACACTCTGGCGAGTGGCTACTGCTCTTCGTGATGGGGCTCAGACTTTCAGTTCAACTCTCTCCTGTTTGCTGCCAACATAAGTCGTGATATGACAGGCTTTTGACGCGACGGGATTCTGAGCGAATTCTGTAGCAATGGGATGCCTGTACTTGAAAGTGTTTGTAATTGACACTCCTCTGAGTGTTCTTCAGTGTTTACCGCTTTCAAATGAACAGTTATGTAGACCTCGGTGGGTTCGCGGGGAGCAGGCGTTTTTCTTTCGCTCATGAAAGGGACTAATCAGTTTCACTAGATCCGACGATAAGATTCTGAATGGACAAAATTGACGCACGATGCTGCGTGATGGTTTCATAGACCAGAAGCTTCTAATGCCGACGGAGTTCGTTCCTCTTTCCAGAAGCATGACTGCGCCCATTTTGAATGGCGAGGCTCCAGCGGTTGCACTAGGACTAACGCATATGAGACAGTTGGCCCTCGAACCAGCTATCTCATCCGCGTTAGTCTTGAATGCAGTTTAATAACTCATTTGGCTGTTGAGCATGGGCCTCAAACACTGTCAAGACGCACTTCTCACATATTGCTAAAGATGGCGTATAGGACTTTGCGTAATCGTGCAGCATCCTCCCACACTCGAATACGCTAAATAGCACACTGCAGGACTACGGCTGAAGTACACAGTCGGGCCCCGTGTACATAGGAAGCTAAAAGCACAATGTGGGGTATTTTGAAGATTTTTTAGTTCGAAAACTCGGGGACACACTCAAATACTCCTTTTGGAGGTGCTACATCGTCCGCAAACGGGTTGGTTCAATAGTGCCACACAGCACCCAACAGGGGCGCCACGCCTTTGGACGCAGTTGAAGAGAAACACCGAAAACGACTGCACAAGCAGGGCAATAAGACCAAAGAAGTATTTGAATCTTCCTGCCGCATTGTGCTGAAGCCACTGTAGTTACTTTCAGAACCCCCGCAGCGTCTGAGCAGTCTTATGCCGCTGCCTCAGGCCCATCAAATGCAGCGGGAATTTTACGAAGTCCCTGATAAGGGGTAAACGATACGCTGAGGACTAAAACTGATTATTGCTTAGGTGAACTTTTTTGTTGGCCGCTTAGACTCCCACCTACCTCTCGTGGCCGCAGAGCATAAGCGCTGGGTTGGGGCTGGATCAAGGTTGTCTAGATAGATCAAATGCGTTCTACGCTGAAATTGGCTTTTTCTTTATCCTGAAAATCCCAGAACTCATCGAAGTATATGCTTCGACATATTTTTATGCATTTTAGTGGGATTAAGCCTTATTCAGAGCTCGCACCTAGCGTCGGTGCTTGAAATACAGTAGCGCTGCTGCGACGACAGAGTAGTACTACTGTGGTGTTGGCGTCAAGGGGGCCTCAGACTCCTCAAGGGCCATTGCTGGAGTGGCATTTGTTTCATCCTGCTGCAAACTAATTCATTTTGTGTTTTTCGTCGTCAAGTGTCCCTGACAATCTCCTGGAAATGGTGCGTTAAGGCTTAATTTCTCCCCAAAGCCCGATTATCTTCGTTGTGGGATGGACTGTTCGTGGGATACACCAGACATACGTGCTTTGAAAAGAGTATCCTGCCACCTATCGGTTGATGCTTCAGCACTTAAAATAAGCAAGACGCAGAACAAACTACATGCAGCATTCACGAGGGAGGGAAGCACTGCGCTTCTGGGCACTCGATCCGTTGCGCTTTCCATGAACAAAGAAAAATGCAAATGACGAACGCCTGCACTACGTGTGAAGATAGCGCGATGTTTTTTTCCTCGCAGCCCACTTTTGTGGTATTAGTCCAGCGCCTGGGGATATGCGCTGATTAGAGAGAGGGGGAGGTTAAACTGTACAGAATGGCTCATCATGAACGGGAAGCGTTTACAACGCGGCAGGCTGATTACATGTGTTGTCTAGTGTTTGCTTGTGGACTTCGCTTTTTCAGTTCGCCGCCCGTCATGGCCTGGGGGCCCTTCTGAAGGATGGGTACCGCACCTTCACAGGGATTGATGAAGTCACAGCGAAGAACATTGAGGCGTGTAAAACGCTCACAGACATTTTAAAGACATCTCTTGGTCGGTCTGAAGGGTACCCACACTTCGCTTATCATGGGGACTACTCAAACTCCAAGTCTGCCCGGGTCAAAGTCAAACTTAGGATGCAAGCACACAGAAAGGAGGCGCCTACACGTCCCCCATTGAAACGAATATTGTGCTCTACTTGTGTGGATTTGTTTCATAGGCCCTTATGGTCTTAGCAAACTGGTGGTGAACGCCTGGGGCAAACGCTCTGTGACGAACGACACAGCGGCGATCCTTAAAGATCTTGAAGTGCAGCACCCTGCGGCTAAGTTGCTCGTGATGGCGGCCGAAATGCAGAAGCAGGAAATGGGTGGAGGATGCAACTTTCTGCTGATCCTCGCTGGCCACCTCCTCACAAATGTAGGTGGAGGGAGAGATGAACACGTTCAGAGAGCGCATTGAGAGATGACGCCACCAAAGGAGCAACATGCACCCAGTCATGCTCTTTTCTTCGTGGGAAGTCGCACCTAGTTGATGCGTCCATTCTTCGCTTATCGGAAAATGTATCTTCAGGCTGATTACCTCCTCCGCCAGGGATTGCACCTGAGTGATGTCATCCAGGGCTACGAGCTTGCACTGGATAAGATTCCTGCCTTCCTGGAAGAGACCGCTTGCCACTCCGTAGAGAATTTGAAGGATGCAAAAGAGTTGGAGCCTGGTACACTCACACTGCGCTGCATATATCGCCGTCATAGGTGGTGACTGATACATTTTCGAGCGGGCGTGTGAACTTGGTTTGGCTAGATATTTTCATCTCGAACAAGGACAATACACGCGCGTAGAAGCTTAGGGCGCGAGGCATAGGTTTTTTCCGAGACCGTCATTTTCTGTGCATCTGGATGTTGCTGGCCTTGTTGTCGCTGCGCTTTAGTGCTAAAAACAGTCCTGGCGAGCAAGCCCATATGTTCAGAGGCTGGCCTCTCCGGCTTGTTGGCTTCTGCCATATCTTCTGTGATGCCGCCCAAGTTTGAAGACTTCGACCCAGACAACATCAGGGTGGCAAAACTGCAAGGCGGACGGCTAAATCAATCTACAGTGCTAAACGGAATGGTCATCACAAAGCCGCCTCATGGTCAGCTTTTCTTTTGTTTTTTTCATGGATGATCCTCGCTATTTACTCGAAGCCAGTCTAGAGAAGAGCCACGGCAAAAAGCATGTGAAGCAGAGTTCATATGTGAGCTTGGCCTTACTTGTAGATGCATGTGTTGTGTGCCCACGCTCTGCAGGTACGGTGGAGTCTAAGAAGAACTGCAAGGTTATGGTGTTGGGTTGTGGACTGGAATGTTCAACGACAGAAGCGAAGGGCACAGTGCTTATCCACACGGCAGAAGAGCTTAAAAATTTTACCAAGGGAGAGGAGTCACAGATGGAGGACATAATTAAAGACATTAAAAATGCGGGTAACGAACACAATTATTAAACATGCGGCCCACAGCTGTCCCGGTGATTGCTCACTAGGAAGCTCCGTGTTGCCAGCCAGGAAACTGTAGCTGGAGAGTACAGCTAGGCTTGAGAAACAGAAGGGTCATGAGGCTACTGTGTACAGATTGGTGCTGACTCAAAGAAAACAAGAGTGGGTGAAAGGGTAAATACGCGTGGTTATTCTTGGTCTTGCAGGTGTAGAAGCCATCATTGTCCACGGGGGCGGCATTGCCGATATAGCGCAGCATTTCTGCAACAAATACGACATACTGACAATCAAGGTAGGCTAGGTTATCGATTAAGGCTGTCACCGGCGTTGTGTGTCTCACTGTGGTTGGCTGCGATAGGGTGACAAGCATTCTTTGCAACGGTAATGGACGCGGAAGATTACGTAGATAGAAAGAGGCACAGTTTTCCCTATTCGCTCTGCTTGCGCCTTTCAGGTTCCATCAAAGTTTGAAACCCGGCGTCTTTGCAGAGCGTTGGGCGCGACCGCACTCGTTCGACTTGTCAGTTTCAAAATGGGAGTGACTGGGGTCGCTTCTTGGGGGGTGGAGGCGCTGTTGTACGGCAGAGACATTGGAATTGGCGACTTGTTATATATACAGTTCTGTAGAGACCAACCACTTTAGCCAGAGCAATTCAGTGAATTTTCGGCGACTGCTGCTGCTCTCTGTTTTTCAATTGCTGTTTTTGATTCCAGGGCGTGCCTATGGCTGACGAGCTCGGTGTGGCAGATTCCATCGAGACTATTGAGATATCCAGCACACGCGTCACTCAGATTTTGTGCAGGTAAAATGATGAGCATTTCCTTGTTCACTGCTTTCCAGTTTGGTACGCATGGTGTCGATAATTGCGCCATGATTGGCGCCTTTATACTCCTGTTACTGCTGGTGTTGGGCCCAAGCGGTTCGTCGGTTCTCCTTCCATTTAGCCATGCAGTAGAAGTAAAGAGTCCGCGATCACTTCAGGATGCATATGATGCAGTTTGGCGTGTCACTGCAGAGATACACGCGTGCAGACCGTTGTGCTGCGTGGATCAACACCGTGCATACTTGATGAGGCAGAGAAGGCAGTCGATGATGCTTGTGCCTTCGCCAAGGCGCTGACAAAAGACCGGCGATTTGTTGCCGGCGCCGGTGCGGCAGAAATGGAAATTGCGAGGAAATTGCAGGTTAGCAATTCACGTCCACATTTTGAGTGTTTATTGTTTTAGAGAAGGGAGGTGCCTCACGTAGTGGCAACTACATTGCTCATAAAGCAATAGCATCCCTCAGATTTTAGCAAGAGGCAAAAGCGTGCTCACCAGGCACTCCACTTTTATTTCCTTACGTAGAGAATTATCTCTTTTCAGGCAGTGGCAGAGAAGCTGCCTGGAGTCAATCAGTACGCCGTACTGAAAGCCGCTGAGGCCTTCGAGGCGATCCCGCGACTTTTGGCAGAAAGCGCCGGCCTAAGTGCTACAGGTAAATAGCCTTGAGCTTCCGGGTATTTCCATCTCTGCCAAATTCATTTGGTGCACAATTGACGAAGCTGTCTACCAGGAATGTCACCCCCAGGGAGTGGAAAACTCTTGGGGAGGGCAGCCCTTTGACATGGAAAGGCTCTCTTTACTCTTATCGTTGTCCATTTTCACATATTTACAGCGGAGCTGTCTTGGCACATGATTTTGTGCGTATGTGCATGTGTGGGGTTGTGTGGCTAAACAGAGGTTCTTGCTGCATTGCACGCAGCTCATTCAACAGGCCGCGTGCATGAGGGTGTCAACGTGGAGGCTTTTGTAGCATCAGTGGCATTGGGCCGTGCTGCCAGTGGCGGCTCAAAAGTAAATATGACCTTAGATGCAAAGGTTGCGTGCATTTTCGATCACATGCAAACAAAGGCATGGGCGACACGCTTGGCCTTCGATGCCGCGATTACTGCCCTCCGAGTGGATCAGATCATCATGGCCAGACCTGCAGGGGGTCCAGCTCCTCGTACGTTTATCAGAGGTCAAGATCTGTAGATCGCCGAATAGGAGCAAAAGCAATAAGGTCGCCGTGGCATTCGCATACTTGCTCAAGGCGTGCAGAAGCCAAGTGAATTGTTCGCAACATAAGATGCTGCGCAACAGATGACCGGGAAAACACGTGATTAATCATTCTACTTCGAAAGGAAAAAGTCATAGGGGTTCTGTGTGTTCTCAGGTGCACCGGGCGCTCCCGACGCAGACTAAACCGTGCACTCAATATTCTTGTAAAAGAGCGCCGTACGGTTTGAAACAATAGGCAGTACACACATCTGCGGAATCAACGAGATATTCTTCGTGCAGAGCATTCGGGTAGAGGCCACTATTTTGTGGCGATGGTTCTGCGGAAGATGGATTGTTTTATGGAGGCTTACTCGGTGGCATGGACGACTTCAGCAGCTGCGGTGGTCGCAGAGATTGGCATTTAGGATATTTTCGCACGTCAACCTGTTGTTCACTTTTCTTTACCCAATACAATCGACTAAAGACTTAGTTTTGTGACGCTTAGCGCAAACTTATTGCCAGGATTTTCCCAATAGCGGACGAAGAGAGTCAACGCCCTTTTTGTGCGTTAACCCTGGGGTCAGGGCTTGCAGCATAAAGCAATAGAGTCTTCTTATATGGTGTAGTATACACTGCCTCGCAAGAGGACGCAGAGGTGCAAAGAGCTGGAACTACCTGCAGATCATGAGCGACGGTGGGCAGTGCGATGGTAGATGCTCACGTTAGCGAATCGTCTCAATGCTTCCAGCGTTTAGTGAGTAAATGCAGCCAGAATTTCGAGACTTGGGCGGTCAGTTTTCCGTGGTGCAAGTGGGCGGGTTAAAGCCCTGTAGTTCCTGCAGCGTACACTTCTTGTTTACGACTCTTCCTCCCCACAAGCAGCCGCAAGGAAAGGGGCATGCGCGTCTTTTCCAGGATAAGTCTGTTCCCTTTTTAAAGCATGTGCGGCCGCATTCCTCATGGCTCTTACACGCTTCAGACATGGCAAGACACGGAAAAGCTCAAATTAAGGGGGAATTTTGGTGGAGTGACGGGTGGATTTTTTTTTGTCATGGCAAGGCCTGGTTGCCTTGCCGTGACGAGGCAGAGTCTGCGGGACCATAGGCAGCGGTGGCACTACTCCGTTGTGGCGTAGGAATATTGCTAGGTACCAAAAGTAATGCAGCGTGACCGAGTGCGTTAAAAGCGCTAGGATGGCTAGACTCATCCTGAAGGCGCGCCCCTTTGTGAAGTGCTATGGCACTAAGCCAACCCGACACGCAAGGCGAGTCAACAGTGCATCGTTAAGAGTAAATCAACAAGTGCGAAGTCTGTCTTGACAGCAAACGTCGGCAAACTCATTCCGTAAGGAATTGGCTCATGCGTCAGTGTTTCAAGTGCCCAAACTAGCATCGTGTACAATATCTCTAGGGGCTTGTTACCAACCTGGTATCGACGGAAATACGAAAGGTGTTCTGTAGCTACACAAAATTAGCCTTCAGGTAA
>NW_013654374.1:0-27400 GCF_000499385.1 Eimeria necatrix
GCTGTCTCCCTCCAGTCTTGCGACCCCTCGTAGGTCGCTGGCTAGCTATCCTCTCTAGAGCACTAACCAGCCCCATTGTAGTGTCTGTGCACTACACCAGAGGTCAAGGACGCATGTGGGTCACGATTGTCACGGCGTCGAACCTACAAACTCACATCGATAACGAGAATTTGTGTGCATAGGCATGTGCTTATACGAAGCCCGTACACTCAAAAAATTCAAATCTTTGCCGAAGGATAAGGTCAAGTGTTTTTCGGAGATCGCCGTTCATCTGTGCATTTACCCAGTAGCCAAAAGCACTGGCTTCTGAGATCCGACATGTGCTGAAGCCTGTTGCCTTCAATTCTCTGTTCAGAAATTGCCCTTTGGCCTCGTGCTTTCGTTAACTTGTTCTGCAAATTTCCCGTCAAACAGGAAATTTACTTTTCAGGTGCGCTTGAGCAATCGATTGTTTGTTTGAGAATACGGTTTGCGTTTTCCTCTTCCGGAAACTCTCATGAATAGTGTAAACTCTCTGCATGCCGCACGCTGCAGCAAAAATTATTATTATTACCAAAAGACCTTGGGCGGTGCCCGGGAAATCTCAGAGAGTGGAATGAAGAGCCTCACCCAACTTTAGCACGCAGCGGCAACACATTGTTCTGTGAGATTTATTTGACAACATTCTTGGTAATGCCTTAGTAGCATGATGCCTAGGGATTTTTTTTTGCGCGTGTTGCAGTGAGCTCTGCCTTTTCACTGTTTTTGTCGTTCCAGCATGATAGAAACTCTGCTTAGCAAGACATGTTGTGTCAGTAATGTTCGCGCGATTATTCCTTGTCAATTCAAATCCTCTCGTCCAGCACTTTCGCCGGCCTCCTAACGGGAGCAAATAACATAATCACAGAAGGAGAAAAGGAAATCAAGCTGCACACAACAATAGTACAGCAAAATAAACAAGCCATCTGCGAAATTGCTGAGAAACCCGGGGGACTTTCTATAAGCCTGAGCAAAGCCCGTAATGAACCTTTGCCAGAAAACACTGCTGTTCTTTAACGTGAGGAAAACGTGCGAGGATTGTGCCCATATACTCGGACAGAAGGCTTCTACTTGCGTTTTCCAGTCTGAATTGTTCCGCGCACACTGCATTGTTCAATTTGACTAGCTGCCGTAAAATATATGGTGAAGTGTCGAGTTTTTCATCCCTCATTGTATTTCCGTGGGAAGCTGTAGACCGAATGATGGGAAAGACTTCCTGGGAGTTTACAGGCTAAAAGGCCAATTTAAGCAAAACCACGTCAGCGGAAGCGTAATGTTATTTGCCAGACCGAAACATTCCGCAATTGCCCGCAGCCGCGTGTTCAGCTCTTCCCTATTTCTTTAGAATGCTCAGTGGTACAGAAAAACGCTTTTTTAGAAGGGCCTTGTGTACTATGGTAAGAATCGATTACATGGAACAGGGGCGCCGTTAGTCTGCTACGACTCGAACGTCTCCAAAAGCAAACGGAACGCGAAATACAAATCATCAACCACGTATAATTTTTGGGAAGTGGCACTTCCTGACGTTAAAGCCTCTGACAGAAGTAGGCCAATCTCATCCTCCGAGATGCACAACTGTCGTTGAAACGTCTGCTGCCACAGGGGAAGCAAGCGTGAATCAGTACTGGCCAAGGGAAAGGCATGACAGCCGCAAGAAGCTCATTGTATACCGTTCATATCAGGCAACACATTTCATGCATGGAACGTTGTAGCACTGCTTTCAAAGTTTCCACTCATCAGGTTCACACCTACAGCGAAAAGGTAGCATAGCCTGGCTACAAAACACCTTAAGAAGAAAGATTTCGGGAAAATGTTCTCTGTAGTATAGTTAATAAATTCAGCCTATCCTTATATTGCCATTTGGTACGCAGTCTACGCCGCTCCCCACCCACTCAGACAAAGGCGCATGCAGCGCTTTGCAGCTCTTCAACTGCGAGTAGAGATGAACTAAATGTTCTAATGCCCTCGGCAATTAATCCGTTGCGAATATCTGGAGACAGACATTTTTGCGCACCCGGCGAAAGCATTTTCAAGCCTTTCCCTGACGAATTTAGCGAAATGAACGAATCCGAAAGTTTCCAGTGTAAAACACGAGTGGGAATTCAGGAATTGGTTTTTTGTTGTGCGAAGGGAGTGCTAGTGTTGCAAAATCGGCAGAACGAATGGCTTCTCATATGCCGACAAACATTTTACTCTGAAGAACCAAGCAAATTAACTCTGTCGCTCTGACCATACATCAGAACCGCTGGTTCTTGGAGTCAGCTGAAGTTCTTATTCGCGCGACCCCAAAGCAGATCACGCGATGCGACGAAGTAACGACAGTGGAATCTGGATCAACCTAATCTCTGTTTTGTTGCGACTCAGCATTTCCTGTACAGTGGCAAGAGCTTATAGAGCTTATTCTGATAACCACGTAGGGCAAAAGGGCGGCAGGGAAGCAAGCGTGGAAATAAAGCCCAACAGCTGACCATCAGTCAAGCTCCTCCCCAGGTGTAGTACGTCACATGCAAACTGATTCTACCATCAAAACAAAATTTAAATATATAGAATTGTAGGCTGTACCCGCAGGCATGTTGGCTTTGAACTGTACATGTGTTTATGCAACCAATAGGGAATTGCAGAGCAGGACGGACGATCACAAGGATCATCGGTTCTGCTCTGCCATTCCCCATGAGCTACATAACTCACACGTGTTCGCAATTAACGAAACACTTGCGTTCCTTTCCAGCGGCCACTTCAGACTTCGCCTTAAGCAGTCGTTCGAAGGCCCACCTGTATTCGTAACAATCCTTGATTCCCAGGAAGAAACTGTATTGGCAAAAATCTTTTTGTCTCGGCACTACCTTCGGAGAGGACCAGCTCTAATGGTGTAGCGTAGTCTTCATCTAGCACTTATTTCCCCCGCTTTCTAGATATCTCGTGAAAGAGTACACTCGCAGGAACATCAAGCGATATGTCTCAGGACACAACCAGAGTATTTAACCAAACTAGTGCCAAAAAGCTGAATGGTGAGTGTCTGTAAATTCTCGATGACGGCTCACGCGCCGCCAATCTGCAAGATTGCTGCAACCCTGTTTAATCCAGACTATGTAGTGTTTCTTCGCCGGAGCACTTCCGCTTTGCGGACAAGCAACGGTGCAACAGTTAGAGCGCTTCCACGCTACTCTTCGCAACACGCTAGCAATATTACCAGGCCCCACAGTTATTTTAGGGGAAGCCTAATATCAAGCACAAGGCGGAAAACGAAGGTGCGTATATCAACGAGCTTCCACAGGGTGTAACAGACTGATCCCCGCGACGATGCTCAAGCCATTTTGTGGGTTAGCGGTTCTGCAAAACTGCGCAACGGCGGGAAAATTCACCACGAATTGTTTTCAGGACACTATAGTGATCTAGGGTCTCGGGAAGTCGCACGACGAGTAGAGCTGAGCGGTGTAGAGTTGAGAATGCCGTCATTTCCCCTTGAAATTTGAGTGTAAGCATTGCAGCTAAGTAAATGGCATGTAGATGCGCTTCGTGACCTTTCGCCTTCCCTAGACAAAACAAAGAAACATTCATTAGGCGGACAAAGCTGTGAAACCAGCCAGCGGCATTCCAGAAAGATCGTTACTGCGGTCAGTTTATACGGAAAATCGTGAATAGGGTTGCCGAATGGAAACGGTACGCTGCTTAATGTATGAGGGGCACTGCTTTCTCTCTACCCGCGTAGCAGCGTTTATAAGTGCACGAAACGCAACTTTTCCGCAGGTACGTTAATAGATAAGATTTAAACTGTTACTTGGGTCAGTAGGTGGGCATTCCAGCGAACTGCACGCGACGGCGTTCACGAAGATCTGCTTTACAGCGCTTTTGAGAAATACTACAAGCGACGGACACCATTCGTTCACACAATGCTAATGCCATATGACACATATTAATATCAGTGCTGTGGAGCAACCTACGCCGTGTAGATTTCAGCAGCTATTTAACAATGCACTCCTAAGGCGCAGACACCATACTGCTATTTACAGAATAGGACTTCTTCGGAAGGAAGGAAGCGCAGAATGTATGCTGCCTATGGGAGAATTCCAAAAGGAGGAGTGAAAGCTGAGTAAGCAGCTTGACAGACATGATGTCACGATAACGAAACCTTGTTTATCTCCTTCAGAAGGTTCTGCTCTACGCCTTTGTTATGACTTGCACTGCACAAGGAAAATGTTGCGCCGTGGAAAACTATAGTGGCACATGTGCTCCAGACAAGCGAGCCGAGACTTCAATTAACAGGGGATAACTGAGTTAGGAATTCACTGCTGCTTTGTACGAGAGCATTTTATGGGTTGCCCATATTTAGGGCACTCTGAGTTTTGGATTGTATATGAGTGTTTAACTAAGTGCATTTAGAGGTACGCCTCTGCAGAACGCATGGTGAAAGGCCTCTTTAAAGTGGGGGCATCATTCTGATATACCATGTGTAGTAGACAGTATTGCTGTGGGGAGTGTTCAGGGATTGGCGCGAAACTTTGCCTGCGTCCAGGGAAGCGTCCATGATTAAGCGCTACTGCGTAAAATGGACGTGCGCGTATGGGAACATTTGAGAAATCTCTGGAAATTCAATTCGGGAGTGAGCCGTTCATTCCGCTGTTTATGCAAAGCAGGCTCATAATAACATTGCTGGCAGCAGCTGCCAGCCACAGGTTTCCAGAGACGCAGAGATGAAACAGGAAGGCACGCAGAGCACCTACTATGTTGAAGCAATTGATGACAGGGATTTTTATCCTTTCGTGCAGGAATAGGTCGCACACACTTACAAATATTCGATGCACCGTTTTCTTTGTAAAGAAATCGCGGATCCGCCCTAAGAAAACAAATGCAAAAGGCAAGTTCCACCTACAGGCGTGAGCGTTTCAGTTAATGGATGCATTCGGAAGCAATATGAGATGGACCCTAGTTCGAGTGGCTTACGCCCAGGCGAGCCCCTAAGAAAGTACCATCGGTGTCGGCATCGATACTGATTCGCCTGTGGCACCAGCAACAATAAGGAGATGCTTAAGGGAGAATTCTGTTTATTTGTGCTTTTCTGCAGCTTTTTTTAAACAGTAGCAATTTCCTGGGGTGCGCGAAGCATCCCAGAATGTAGCAGCGACACCACCAACCAGAAATTAGAATCCACGTGCACACTGACAGCTAGCAACGAACAAGGACGAGGCCTTCCTAACTGAGGTTTCCTTTGTTATGCCTTCCCAATCTAGTTCTTATTGCTGAGACCCGTTGTAGCGGCACAGCATTCTAGTGCACGCACTACAGTGAACGCCTCGCGCAGGCTATTTTCATCAGTGTTTAATTACAAGCAGATAGGTTGAGTAGAACACAAAAGCTTTTGCTGCACCTGATTTGCCTGGATGACTTCGGAGTGGCCCCAAAAGTAAGAAAGCGCTTTTTACTGATATCGGGCTTCTATGCTAGGGTAGGGCGATTCGTGCAGTCCGTTGAATAGCCGCAACGTAAATGCCTACGCCATATATCACCTCCATAGTGAA
This sequence comes from Eimeria necatrix, assembly GCF_000499385.1. Classification (NCBI taxonomy): domain Eukaryota; phylum Apicomplexa; class Conoidasida; order Eucoccidiorida; family Eimeriidae; genus Eimeria; species Eimeria necatrix. The sequence goes on from NW_013654374.1 coordinate 5,535, forward strand.
CGTGTCATCCCGTATTCTATTGGGGGATGAGCAGCCTGCTGCATTTCCTTCATCACCATTAGGACGCTTTGGTATTTTTGAATGATGCTCCACGAGCTTAACTTTCCTACGTTATCGGATCTCTGCATTTCGGCGTTTCAAATCAATAATATTTGCACGGTTACAAATCAGCAGCCCTCCTGAGAGAGTAGGGAGACAAAGGACAAGATGGCGTAGACACAGTCTGCGAGTGGTGCAACACCAGATAGACTGTCCACCTATGATACTTTGATCGATAGACATTTTGCAAGGCATTACCTAAACGCAGTTTTGCTGGCAAAAAGGTTCCTAGAAACTTTTTGGGGGCACATCATAGCCCCTGCGCGCCTTACTCAGCTTTTCCTTTCAGCACAGACGAACGAGAAATTCAGAGAAGATATCTGCAAACGCTGTTGCGCACTGTTATGCAGACAAGCACTGCTTGCCCCGTCCTCACCACGCCATTAATGCTGGAGACTAAGAGCATGGGACTACCGTCAAACAATCTGCTTTTCTGTCAAACTATAAGTCTGCGTGGAGTTTTACTTAATTTTCCAGAACGCCATTCATATTCCTGCAAGTTTTGCATCCGGCAGATGCTTAATTTAATGAGGCCCTACCGAATAACTATTTGTCGCCTCCAAGCGAGCTGGGGCGCTGTTGTTGCAGCGATAGAAAACACGATCAAAACAGCTGTCCCACATACAGCGGCTAGCGTAGAAGTACTAGTTTTTTAAGCAACCTTGATCAGTTGCCGCACTGGAATCAACCTACCCGAGATGGAGCGTTCTATTAACACGCCTGCTAGCGTCCAGTGGCCAAGAGCTAAATTTCGTCGCCCGAACAAATGACGGATGATTTGCCTCAGGCTCGTGCTCCTTGGCAAAATCGAGCAGAGCTGATAAAGTTCATTGCGTTTTATTCTAGAGAATAACGCCACTGTAGCGTATACGATGCGCCGCTGCGACTAAAGCCATGGTGGGCCAGCGTGACTTGAGAGAGCGCGCCTTGTTTTATTTCTTCGTCCAATATGTCAAGAAGCCCTCAGTCCTTTTAGATCTACTGTAAGCTCTAAGCGCGCTATTCGGTACAAATTTCTTTTCCTTTGTTTGCTTTCAGTTACTTGCCTCCTTGTATTTGTGATATGCAAGGCTCCGGGCCGCCTCTTCACCACTATGCACAGAGAGTGTGCTCCCTCTCTGTCAGTATCTTCATCGGATGCGATGAAGTGTGGCGCTGACGCGTTGCTGTTGGCTGTAGTCCCGAAGTGGCTTGGCGCCCATTGAGCTGTTCTCCAGCTTGCGCTTGCAGCAGGCTTGTTATATCTCTCAGGCTGGGAGTCGAATGCAATCTGTGGTAGAAATACTGTGTACCGCTTGGTAGCGGAAAGCTCAGTGATAACAGTTCATTCGCGTGCGAAAAATTTACTCCACACCTTGGTGAAAATGTATCTAGTATGCTGAGGATGCCGCCTACGGTACTGCGTAAGACATTGCCACCCTCCTCAATATTCGGCTAGCTGGTGAAATATTCCAACTGCAGCTAATGAAGTAACCCGTCCATGCCTCAAAGAAGGGGCACCTGCTGCTGAGCAGTGGATTTTCCGTAGGCGTGCATGCCTCTCTGATTGTTTTCCGGGTGAACGCTCTGGCACGTCCTCGTAATTTCGGCCACAATAACATCCTGAAGGCATGCGGATCTTCCTTGCTCATCTATCGAATTAAATCCGAATTTCAATTATAGTGCTTCATGCGGCGCACCTCGGCAAGCTGCTTACAACGTCGACAAAGCCCTTACGCAGCCCCAGGAGCAGTTGCTGCCACGGTCCTTTGCTGCAGTGTGGATGTCTCCGTGTCGCGAAGCCGTTGGCGTCTATACGTAGGCTGCAAAAAGCGTTTGCAGTTGTGTAGGTGAAAAAATAATCATGCAGCTTCCAGGAGCCTGGGTCTCTGCAGCTGCAAGAGAGGCCGCTGCAGCTTATCGCACACTAGCTGGAGTGTGGTAGGGCATTCTCAAATGGCTACCTCTTAATCTCTTAACATGGTTTTAATTTCATGTTGGCGAATGATGAGTCCCGAATCACCCTGGAAAGTACCTGTGCTGTGCGTCCTTCACAAATTTGATTGGCCTGGTTGCCGCCACCTGAAGCCCCTAAACCACTGTCATGGTGTCGCTGTAGACCTGATGGTCTGTCTTTTAAAACACTTGCAGTTTTGGTACATCTTAAAGTCCAATATTGACTCATGACCTCTTCAGATAGTTGAAAGTGTGTATCAACGTCGTTGCCATCTGTGGTGCGCCATCATACAACTCTCCCCAAAACGGAAAGTACGTACATTACTAAAGCAGATATTCCCAAAGCTTGTTGGGGTCCGAATTGCCCGACCTTGTATTCACAGCGTACCATTAGAATCCACGTTGCTGCGTTCTGCGCATCCTTATGCGCAGGAAAAACGTTATTCAGTGATAGCTTTGAACATACTACTCTACAAAACGATAAATGAAAACTTCGTGGATAGTCAATAGTGTGTGTCCCACGAGGAAACTGGACGTACTAATCAGCCCGTAGTATGGAACATTAAAAAATGCTATTTGTCAGAAGCGCTGTTTTGTTTACTGGCAAGCGTTGTAGCTGCGGTAAGCGACAAAGATTTCGTAAACCACTCAAGTGCCCCACGTTCAATAAATCCCTTTTCTTGGCTTTCGCGCCTTGCTCTCCTAGCGAGTAAATCCTAGTCCGTGTGGGCATTAAGGCGATAGTTTCATTCATCGCATCTCTTGGGAGTAAATGTGGGTAAAGGATCATATACACTCACTGATTGGCACCTATAATGCGCATATCTCGCAGCTGGTGAAGATTGCAGCACGTACCGATGTGGCGAGTGTTTAGAGACCTATGGCGTACTACTCTATATCTCATAACCATCGCGAGGGTCGCGCGGATCATCGGGTTTTCGCAGTATTTCGTCATACTTATCACAGGGCGTCGCCAATAAAAGCCTTTTCATGAATTAATATCGGTGAAGTGATGGGTCTTATTGTCTGGCTGTATTTCAGGCCTTTTCAGACGCTGCATCGCCACGATGACACGTCTCACATTGTCACGTCTCGTATCCTCTGCCCGGCGCTCTGCTTAGCGTAGATCGACGCTCCAGTACTGTGACAGCATTATTCGAGCTTCTGTTCTTGTCAGCTAATTATCGTTGTTCCCTGCTTCACTACTGCCTCCACGTGTTTCACAACAATTTGCCTGGTGACGAGTACCCGTGCTACCCAGTCACATACGTCACAAGCGCTTTGCTTACTTTTGCTCGTTGGTTTTTTCTGTGGCTCACAGGTATATCGCCAATTGCGCTGGGGAATGTAGAAACGTGCTGCCTAAGTACCGCTACCTGTTGGGTCTTGATTGCCCAAGCCACCACTTCGTTTCAGACATACTTTGTGCTATCTAGAATGCAATGCTGGAAATATGCCACCATATTCTTCTGCCGACTGTCTAATCTGCCCTCAGCAACTGGAAGAGCTTCCTCACCAGAGAGCGAAGTTACATTCGCCCGTGGGGGAGAAGCGCTTCAACTGCAACAAATGGACACGAGCAATCCCTAGGACAACTTTGTCCTTAAGGTCAGCATTTCTTTCTTGCTGTGCTGTCTCTGGAGATATGTAACCAACTGAATCCCCACCACTGAGCTTTTATTGCGTTGATCCGCTAGAGGGCTCACAGTGGGGCCATCATCAGTGTCAAAATCGAACGCCCGCCATTTATTGAGCACTAGCCAAGCTTCGAAAGCAAACATCCCAACCTATATCTGGCTGATTTCCACAGTTGTAGATTTACAATGAGGTCGCAGCGGCTCAATTTAATATTCTGTTCTGCATGCTGCGGCTCCCGCTGTCGCACTTTCGGCGAAACTGAAATACCGGAGCAGCGCATTTCAGCGCAGACGGGCCGTATCTGCTGCGCCTCTCTTGGTAGTGGCTTACATCTCTTTTTCCAATATATGGTGGCAGTTCTTCGCTCTAGGCATTATTTACGGGAAGGATAGCACATTTCCTTGAACCCGCTACAGTTAGATTATGCCTTCAACGGTAGTACATCAGATTCATTCCAGTAGCGTGCTCTGCAAATTGTCGCCGGAGAAACAGAAGAGAGATTTCGACCGCACGATATCGTGGTTCTACCCTTCAATGATGGTGATAGGTCATTTAATGCCAGTGTGCTGTGATAGGTGCGCTTGAATAGTCCTTACATGCTGGAGTTTGCTGTTTTGTTTGTTGCAGAAGAAAGAAAGATTTCACGAATATTCATTTGCAGTCGTCTGGCACCCTGCATGAATGTAGACCGATTCTTTGCATTTGGGTCTAGGTGCTTGCAGCTTTGCAGTTCAAAAAGTGGGAATGGTTATGATGTTTCATGAACTTAAAGGAACTAATATGATATTGTGGCTGGGATATCTAACGCGTAGTGGTGTGATTATTGTTGTGTACTAGACTTCCAAATGCACTGGTGCTGAGGTGGTGAATCATTAATGTTAAGAGTGCTTTTACGCACTGTCACGCTGCTCCTGTCACAGCGTCCCCCGCTATTGCCCGCCTTTTCCTGGCATTGTGAATACGCGCTTGCTTAATCGTCCTCAGTTAAAGATTCGTTAGGTTTCGCGTCCATGTACATGTGCGCTCGTACAGGATGAATAGAAAAACCACTTAGTAACGAAGTCCTAGTCGGCAAAACCCGACGAATTCCAGCATTGAATGCGTCGCGCATCGCGAGTATACAAAAAATGGAGAAAATTAGCTCAGCAGATTCTATCTACAGACTACTGTGCCTCTAGAACGCGCGACAGAGTGTGCCATTCGGACGTGATATCAATGCCTCGGGTCACTTCATGGGTCGCTGTGTCCTCTGACTATGATTCGCACGGTGCACACCGCTGGTGACTTTGCTTTCAGTCGGGCCACTTTATGTTAGCACTTGTATACATCTTTTTGGAGAGGGAATTTGCCTTGGTCACGCTGCGAATATTCTGGCGTTGCGAAAATGTCCGCTTTGCAGCTACGTGAGGTGCACCAACGTCTGCGGGCTTAACGCATTCTTGCGAACTTTCATTTTCATTTGTTTAGTCACTTGAAGCAGACAGAATAAGGTACAAACACATAGTGCACGGAGAGAGATCGGGAAACTTGCGTGGATCCTTACACGACCATGCTGGCCTTGCCTTATGCACGCTTGCACTGAGTAAATGCGGCACTGGAGTACCCCTATTTTTGCTGGGTATAGAGCGATCAGTTGCATCTCTCATGTTCGCATAGTAAACATGCGCTTTAACGCCTCTATGCTAAATGGCGCTCTAGTTTTTTTAGCGCGGGTGATGGAACAAGGAAGGCCTGTGGCTGCCTTTCAAATCCGGCTCGTGATTCTGCGCAAAGATAAAACAAAAGATCATTTTCGAGAAAACAATAAGGGTAAAAAAGTGCAGACTTCGAACGTTTTAGGTGCAACTTTAGGCTTAATCTTTTGAGTGTCTGCCGAGTTTATATTTTCGGTCCGTTGCATTTAGACATGATTGGCGATATACATAAAAGGAAGGCACCTGATGCTTGAACTGTGGTATGACGCCTACAAGCATTTGGGCTTCTCTCTGCAGTGCTCCCAACGCGTCGTAACCGGCACTACGTAGAGGCAAAAGAATAACGTGTAAACGTTTCGGAGACCTAAGAGCTGACTGGATGCGTAGATATATGACTAACGCGTCCCAAATCATGCAAATGCACCACCAAGCACTTACAGCCTCATGTTTTATCATTGTATATAAGCCATGACAGACCACTGTATATGAAAAAGGCACGTTTGATGTTGAGTTATTTGGTGTGTTCTACGCCAATACACTAGGATTGACTGTGCCGCTCGTCAAGCTGGTAGATTGTATTGTTTTGCAGGAGGAGATACGTCGCATGAGCTTCTCTTCATCTTCGGGCCTTTGTAACGGAGCTCTACTGGCAGCGATTTTGATAAGCTGCCTTTCAGCCTACACTCCAGGATAGAATTTCCTGGGATGATAGCGCACTCAATGCCAAGCAGAGTTTTGTTTGCTTTCGGAACAAAAGGCATAGACTGTCCTGTGCTAATGATGCTTGCTGGAGAAACTACAACAGATTTTGCCGCGAGTTAACTCGCGCTTTTGTTGAATGGCGCACCGCACTACAAAAGCTTGATATCCAGGTAGCATATTCACCATTGATGACGCAGTGATTTTGAAAGTTTCCTTTTGCTGCTGATACGGTGTGCTATATACTTTCAGACCCTACTGAGACTTGCTGAATGCCGTAGTGCAGGGCTCGTGAGCTGCCTGGTCCTGAACGTTAGCCCTACAGGAAGACCGCATAGATTTATGCTGAAATAGGCCACTAACGAGTCTCTATACTGCCGAAACTGTTTTCGTCTGTTTTGCTAATAAACAACTTTCCTGCAGCTTATATGATCAAATATATGTGAGCTTCAACCATCAGAGTTTCACACCGTAGCGCGTGATGTCAATAAATGTGAGACCAGCAAGTGTCTTGCGCTCCTCCAAAAAGCCTCACTTTCACGCGCTTCTACCATCTGACTTTCACCCAATTATCCTGTAGTGTTTATTTGCACAGGAATGAAAAACATCTTGCATTCATGCAAATGACCAGGCACAACCCCCCCAATTCAGCAGGCTGTCGCGCAGCATTTACAGCTTAGGTATGCGAAGAACCCCATGACACCAGTAAGGAAAAAATCAACTTCTTCCTGATTATGGTGTGTTCGTCACAAATGGCAACCATAGATTGTGACTGCTTTGCATGAAAAAATTAATTGGGCACACTGTGCAGAATGCAAATGTCATTACATGCATTTGACCAGTACATGTTGTCAGGTATCATATTAGTTTATCACAGGACGTACGAGCTTCTATAAGAAGAAAAGAATGCACAAATGTAATCAGTCCCTTCTTTGCATCTCATAGAATCTGTAGCACCAAGATATTTCATACACCTAACTGCTTCACAGTATACATACAGTAGATTTGAAACGTTTTCTGGGTCAATGCCGCTTTCGACATTTCAGACTGTAGGTTCGGAATATCATGCGAAATAGAGTCCCTTCATACAGCAGACACCGGAACAAGAGCAAGTCCTGCAATCATTTCTTCATCGTAGTCAGATATCAAAGCGACTTTTCGGTACATAGTAAACCTTCAAGGTGCCTTGTCACGCCAACTACTATGCTTTAAAAGGGAATCTATTCTAAAGCCACTCGGCGTAAAAGGCGTTATCCAGTCATACTGGCAGATCTTTCTGCTTCGTACTCACACAAATTTAGTTTGTTAGCGGACACTCAGAAACGCATTTCTAACGTGACTTGGATTCAGCGATGAAGACATACGTTTACAGACGCGAAATCGGCTAGCTAGTCCCAGTGTGCTGTTTCTTGAAGCAATGCTAGGGAAATGATGGATTTCCACAGTGTATCTGTAGAAAGTCGCATCATTGCAGCAACATGTAGACACCTAGTACAGAAAAGTGAAGTTTTTAGTGTTCCGAAATCGCCGCTGTCTGCAAATAATCCACGTATCACTATAATAGTCGAGCTCCTGGTCATGAGAAGAACGGGGCTGCCCGCTAGATGCTGCAACTGACAAGGGTAACCGAAGGTCAAATGCATCCTGCATGCACACTGGACCATGCCAACGGTATGTGCATTCTCTGAGTAGTTCACTACATATCTAGGAGGCTCATTTTCTGCTTTAAAGTTGCGTTAATATGCTTGTATGGAATACTGCACACTTATCTGGGATATCGGGGAAAGAGCACAGGAGTGTAAGGGCGTATCTTTAGACCCCCTTAGTCTGGGGCACTCCACGGCTCGTGCAAAACCGTGGGAGATCGGTGCTCATTATAGCCCAGGCTTGTGAAAATTTGACATTTTCTAAGAATTAAAAATGATTCTAGAAGGCCCTCCTGCGCCAACGCTGGTAGGTTTCCGTCTCTCCACACTGTAGAAAGAAACGAAGATTCCTTTCCACCCGCTGACAGAAGAACCACTAGTATGGGGCAGTCGTCAAGCATTGGAGCAGGAGGGTCTTCTAGAGTCACTTTCAATTCCCAGAAAATGCCAGAGCAGTTATATGCATCTAGATCTGCGTTCGGCTGTCGTTACTAACAGGTGCGCTACGGACCCTGCGTTGAAATCTCTCCAGATTCTGCAGAAGCTGCCGCTCTTCTGTCAGAGAGCAGCAATGAAGAAACTAGAGATACAAAGGCTCTTATAGAGCGAATAAAAAGAGAGGCGCAAGGATCAAGAGTACCTGTTGAGGCGGTACTCGATGCATTGTTTCCCCCTCTTGTTTGGAGGGAAGGAGATCGTTTATTTGTTCAGGCATGCCTGCATATACATGCTTTATTGAGCATAATTGTAGAGTTTGCTTGCTCACTTTTTTGCTAGCTTTAGAGAGCGGACTGGCAGCAAGGGTCAACAGGATGAGCCAAATTTTATCTTTCGCTATACATTATTCTGTGCCTTGTACGCGCTTGTGCATGCTGGGGATGCAACATTTCTCAGCATGTAAGCACAGCGGCCGCAGATCGAGTGGATGTATTGAAGACGCGTGAAGAGCTAGATATACAGCTTTTGGAAAGACGAGCATCGGAAACTGGCGTGTGTGCATGTCGGTATGATGCTGTACTTCAATGTTTCGGTAGGCACAGGTTCTGGATTTTACATGAAGAGCTATTCTATATGTCAAGGCGAAAACTCACAGTAGACTGCGTGCAGAACTCATTAAGAATTTTCATGTTCGGCCGGGTAGGCGTCTCGTGAACACTAAGCGAAAAACTACCTAACGCAGTTTTCGATGCTAAAATGCGCAAGCATGTGTTCGCTACAGATGAGCTCATTCGACAAATCGCAATCCTTTGTCCTGAACGGGCACTACTTCTGCTGAGGTGCGCTTCAGAATCAATTGCAAGACTTTGCTGGTAGCTGCAATACGCTACGGTATTTCTAGCTGGTCATTTATTTCATTCTGTATTGCGCAGAGTCAAGGACGAAATTAAACTTACCATATCTGCCCTGGAAGTCCTCTGCAAAAGCTCCATCAATTTTTCTGCTCTTAAACAAATACAAAGCGACGGAATCAAGTCGACTGCTACCGAGGAGCAGGCATGGCTTTGCACGAAATGCTGGTAGCGCACACAATGAGTTACACTGGCTACAGCAAGGTCACATCAGGTTGCCTCCTTCTGATAGCAGGCTTGTGAGGAAAAAGTGTTGACTTATCAAAAGAAGGTGGATACGCTCTTTTGCAGCTGGACGAACTGCGAGAGAAAAATGAGGAACTGAAAGCAACCTTGGCAATAACGAAGAACAAGATTGAGACATCAAAGGCGTATGCTGTAACACAGTGCTCACATAACCTTTTCAACAGACGCGACTCAGCACTTTGCTGACCACCCGGTTGAGACAAACGACCGCGTGTTTTCCAGCATGCTGAAATATTCGGTAGAACTGGTGGAGACAATGATTACTGAAAGAAAATTTGAAGCAAATACCAATGCGACGGGTTTCGTGATTTTTCATGTTAGTTTGATCGAAACCTTGATGTTTTGTCACGCTCTAATCGCAGCACATAGGCACCAGGATTCTGATACGCTTTGACCTGCATTAGTTTACGTGGGCACCTTTTAATCCTCTTTTTCGCTACCTGCGATGTTTGTGTCTTGCAGTCAAATGACGGAAGAGTATAATGCAGCCGTCAAACAGCATGCCAACGAAGTGGGTTGTATAAATGCCTGCAGATGGATGCAAACGATAGCCAGTAGCCTCAGCAACAGAAGTGTCATGACCTATGCATCCAACTCTAAAGTGCGGCTTGCACTGTTTTAGTGCGGTTTTCTTACAGATCGAGATGATGCGACAACAACTCGCTATTCTTGAGACTATCTTCATAAACACCCACAACGCGCGGGGCAAGGTGACCACGACTAGCCAGGGACCTAACCAGCCAACCTCTTAGCTACGCAAAATGACGTTATTTTTATCTTACTTTATCGTCTCTGCTGCTCCTCTGTATTGCCATTCTTTGAATGAATCGCCATTTTCCACTGTCAGCAAAACCTCTGACTCTTACTTAGTTTAGTTGTGCCGAGGGCTCAGTCGCATTTGTCCGACTGAGTAGCGGCCAGAATGAGGCGGCTGCTAGCATTAAATCTAATTTTGAATACGCCTACTGAAGCTTAGGAGGTTTTTGTAAATTCACGAGTTCTCCTGCAGCAACTGCTGCTTAGCAATTTTCAAAACCTCTGTTTTCTAGTATACAACGTGATTTGGCCGCATGGAAGGGTTGAGAATTGGGTAAAATGGTACTAAGGACCGACTCAAAGAATACATAGAGCGAAAGAGCTAGCTCTGCCCCTGTATCATGATTCTACGGGCTACTTCACGCACGCAGATAACCAACTTACGTAAAGGGGACAAAATACTGTGGCTTCTCACTGTTCAATATGAATTAAGGAGTTGGTGAAGTTTGTTAATCAAAATGCAGAGTATAAGATGGTTAGTCAAATATACTGAACAGAGAATCACACTGAGTCGTGAAGGCTCGTCACTCTTTCCTACGCCATTCTTGTTCCGTTTTATCGACGCAAAAATCCCCTATGCCAACTCTTTTCATAACTTCAGTAAAGTGGCAATTAGCGCAGCTAGCTTCGTTCAGACTGTCACTCGGAACAGTCTTCATAGAGGACTCTCTCAATTTTGGGAAACCGCCATATAAATCAAAGGAGTGTCTTGTATGAGTTCTTCATCGTAATATTGCTCAGCATGGTTACGTCAAACTGCAAGAGGTGAGGTGGCTTCCGTTCTGTTGATGTGCTTTACTGTCTGCACCCTCTAGGCAAATGCCGTGGCACTCAGCCTTCAGAATTACGGCTGGAACGCACGTTAAGAGGGAGGTTGGAGCCAATTGCTAACTTGGTGTAGTGTCCGTACACAGATGGCCAAGAGTGTCATCGGCATTAGCCAGCCCCACAGACCCTGATCCGATCCAGTGGGCTGGGCGGGTGGCGGCACCTTGCTAGCTTGCAGTGCGGAGTCTCATGCTGGTCCCATATATGTTGTGTTCTATGAGAGCCACCAGCGCAATGTAGAGCAACTAAGTAAAAGTATAAACAGCATTGCACAAATCAGATCCTAAACGATGACATCGCCTACTCAGGTTATTTGCAAATACAGTTGCCTCTGCAGCTTACTGACCCTTCTCACAATCCTGCATTTGCCTTTTCACAGTTAGCCTGCCGTCAAGCTTTAGGGAATTGCGCCCTCAGGCGTCTGTACAGTAGCTGATCGTAATAGTAAGGTTCCGCAAGAAGCTGCAAGTTGTATAAAAGTGAAAGGAAAATCTTTTTAAAACAATTCGAGGAGAACGTGCCCCCTTTATGTTCCCGATCTTTCATCGTGTCGATGACTTATGAACAAATTTTTCAGACTTGTGTACAAACTGGCTTCTAAATTGTCTGTCAAGTGTGGCTCAAATGGATCTGCACGACCTAGACCTTATCATAGGGCCGAAACTCGACAGAAGGCTAGTAGAGCTTTCTATGCGCCGGCTTTTGTTATCATGAGGTTCATAGACTTTAAGAGGAACTATTCGCATTGTTTTGTTTATATTTTTCTCCAAATGCCCACAGCGGCATGCATTCTCATGAGCTCTACACTCACCTGCCTCATGAACGCTCCCATAATTTTCCGGCAAGCTCAAATGACATATAGTACTGCTTTAGAAACTGGAAGGTGGATAATGCCCGGAGATGGATTGCCATTGGAAGTTCAGGCCGACCAAGGAAGCGTATGTGTGGCAGCGCCAAATTAAGCCCGAGTCTTCTGACCTTTTGATTGTTACTATGGGGCCTTTAATTTCACAGCTCATAGCTCGCCCACTGCTTCAGCGGTTTCAGCGTCTGAGGAGCTCTCAATTAACGCTTTCGCAGTCCTAATTCTATGCTGTCAGAGCGGCCTATCTTTGAGCATTCCGAGCTTCGCCTTGGTCTTGTTCAACTCTCTAGTTACGTTAGCGTCCTCAGGGTTTAGTGCATGAAGTTCTTCATAGAGTCTCAAGGCATCCGGCAGGAGCCCTGCCTTGCGCATGCAGTAGGCTTGCAGTTGTTTCCATTTTAGTTCTTTCGGTCGAAGCAAAGAAGACAAAGAAAAGTAGTCAATCGCTTCAGTGTACGATCCCTCGCGCAGCAAATACACACCTAGCCAGCTTGTAGTCCCGAGGTCCCAAGGACGTAGCCTGACGTAGCCAAATTGTAAAGTCCAAGACGGTAGCACTCAGTACTGAATCGCAGCTTATAAATCTCTCTGGCTATGCGCTTTTCCTACGCTAAGGAGTTCAGAAATTGTACCAGTAGTCACTGCTACACTCACCTAAGGCCTATTATGTTGAATTCATGACTTTGTGTAGAAGTGAGTGTGTTTGATCGTTAGTTACATTGCATGTTACCACGCCCTTGCGTGTCAACACACTGAATCTTGGCTGCTCAGAGTCTAGCCTTTGCATGCATAGGCCCATCCACGGCAGTTCAGGTTCGGGCTAGAGACTAGGGCTAAGCGCCTTGTCTTTGCTACAACAGGCCTCTGTGTAGGGCGGCCGGGCTTTCGCCTAGTTCTGTGGCCCGCATACAGTGTCCACAACCTAGGGCCTACAATTTAGGGTTGAGCGTTTAGTGTTTTTAGGGTGTGGTGCCTGGATAAGCGTACCCGTAGGCCTCTCTGTAGTGGCCTAGGGCCTCTTGGCGCATGTTCAAGCTCTCGCTGAGCCGCCCCATTTCTTTCCACACTTTTGCGTCTTGTGGTCGCAGAGATGGCGAGGCAAGCAACGCCAGAGCCTCTAGCGCTGAGTCCAGCTGCCCTTGCTTTGGGCCGCAGAAGCACAGCATGTGGACAGCAGCCACTACATATAGTTCTGGGCACTCTGCGCAGCTAATTGCCTAAATGTGCATTCCTACATCTACTGCCAGTTCCAGGGAGATGCGGGCACTATAGCGTCGAGAGAAGAAGACCCAAAGATTCGTTCCGGGCCGGTCTGGTTTGCAGGGAGTTGAAAGGGCTTAGGGTTTAGGGTTTGGGGATTAGGGTTTGGGTACCTGCTCGTATATTTTGGCGAGGAGGAAAAGTGCCTCAGCGTGGGCGGGAAAGAGCGACCGCAGCCGCAGCAAGGCAGAAACCGCTTCCTCCTTCCTAATCAAATAATGAAGAATAAATCAAATAAGAAGAAAAAAACATAAATATATAGTGCTTATGTATATGAATATATATATATATATCTGTACGTTATTGCCAATATATAGTAGTATATGAAGAATATGAATGCAGCTAAATAGTACACTTGCGCATCTTCACATATTTATGTACCTGTGTCGCTGCTTTTACAATTCTATTCAAGCCTTCTTCTACATCTGTGTTTACAAATGCTTGTTTTTTTTCTTAAATCTTAAACAAACCTTAATACACCTCAGAGTCTAGTGGCTGCAGCAAACAAATGAGGCTAAAGCTTCAAGAATCAACTTTAACCATTGTCGCTAAACGAATTCAGGTGATTACACCTTAAGTCCTATACCCTAAACCGTGAACCCTATGGTGAATCTTGCAAATGGTCAGCAGAAACAGCAGAACAAAAAGCTACGAGCACTGCAACGACACACTGTCCATACACTGCATTTTATCCTCCCCGCTTTCTAAAATGTCCCTGCTGCTGCTGCTGACGCCGCTGCTGCTGCTGCTACCTGTCCAGTTTATGACAAGCAACAGCGAGATTAAACAAAGCTTCCTGGCAGCTGTTGTCTCGCTCAAATGCTTTTTCAAAGCTCGCTTTTGCTGCTGCGGCTTCCCCGCGCTGCAGCAACACGCAGCCTTTGTTCACTAGCGCCTTAGCGCTGCTCCTGCAAGAGCAGCAGCAGCATCACCGGACTCAAGGGCGCAGCAGCAGAATTACTATCAGCGGCAGTGGTGGGGGCGTGAACGCCAAAAGCAGGAGCAAGAACAGCAACAGCAACGGCAGCAGCAGTCGCAGCAACAACCGTGCCCTCATGCGTGTATATGAGCAAATAGAACAGCAAATAGAAGGCGCGTTCATCGCAACCGGAATCCATATAAGCAAATAATAAGCAGTCACATAACACAGGTCTGGCAAATAAAATAAATTAAAATGTAAACCAACAAAAGCTGTGGATTAAATAAGAAACAAAAAGCACATAAATATGTAAGAAGCGAATCAGGGGTGGGCACAGCGGCATACACCCCAGACACGTGGGGAAGAGCCAGAATCAGCAGCAGTAGCAGCAACTGCTGCTGTTGCTGCTGATTATGCTGCTGCTACTGCTGCTGCTGATTTGAGTGTAGCTGTTGTTGTCTTCACTGAGGCTAATGCTAATCTGCTACATCGGCTGTTACTTTTGCTGCTGGTGCCGGTGGCGCAGAAGTAAAGCAGCAGCCGCACTTGCTACCCTTGCTGTTGCTGCTGCGTGCCCTGCTGCTGTTGTTGCTGCTGCTGCTGCTGGTACTGCTGCTGCTTCACCTGTCAGCAGCAAGCGCCATGTCTGCGTAGGCGTCCGCTTGCTGCAAGTCCCCCTCGAGTACGAAAATGAAGGACAAGTTAATTGCTGCTTTGAGCAGCGAAACTCTACTGCTGCTGCTGCTGCTGTTACTGTTGCATGCTTTGTAGGCAGCAATTGCTGCTTCTTCCCTACCCTCCCGCAGCCACCCCATGGCCCTCTCGAGTTCCACTTCACCGGCTAAGTTTTCGAGGCCTGAAGAGTAATTGGAAAAGAATTATTTATAAATTAATCGTGAATATAATATTTAATTAACTGATTAATTTATACTTGTTAAATGAATTAGTAAATAAGTTAACTCACGAATTCGACAGTGAGCTGCTCGGATAATAAATAGGCAAATGATAAAAAATTAATTATCAGCCATTTGACTAATAGATTAATTAATTAATCAATCCGGTTGATTGAGTTAATTAAGTAGTTAATTTGCTACATCCATAAGAACAATATATTATATATTTACTTATTTATTATTGCTGCTGACCGTATTGCCTCAGGGCGTTTATAACCTGCTGGTATATTTCGCCTTTTTGCCTCGGCGAAAAATAAACTAATAAACGCATAGCAGCTAGAATGCACTCGTCTTCATTCAAAAAAGAAGTCTCTACCTTCGGTGCTGCTGGTGCTGCTGCTGCTGCTGGTGCTTCTGCTGCTGTTGTGACGGCAGAGCAGGCAGCAGCAGCAGAGGAGTCTGCAGCAGCAGCTGGAGCTGCTGCAGCATTAGCAGCAGGAGGCGCTGCTGCTGCTGTTACTACTGGTTCTTCGTCTTCTAGAGAGAATATATCAACACAACCCTTGAGGTCCTCCGACTCTGTAAAGCACCTAAACCCTGGGCTATAAACCCTAAATCCTAAGACCTGAACCCTAAACCCTAAATTCCAAAATATAGAGCTCGTTAAAAGGTTTAGGGACAGCAGGAGCAGCAGCCTTGAGCAAGTGCTGCGCAGCAGACGCTACAGGCTGTGCAGCAGCAGCAACAGCAGCAGGAACGCTGCAGCAGCAGGCTCCTAGAGCAGCAAGTAGCTGAGCTGCTCAATGGATTTAATACCTCTTTTCATTTTCTCCTGCTTCAGCAGTAAAAGAGAAACAAAGAAATGCTGCATCCGCTCCGAGTCGCCCAAAGCCGCCCAGCAAAGAAACAAATTGAAGGACACCAGCAGCGAGGAAGCAGACAGTGGAGCCAACTGCAGCACCAGCAGCGGCAGTAGCGACAGCAGCAGCGGTGGCAGCAGCTGCGCCAAACAACCCTCTAGATGATTAGTTGCTTTCAGAGCTTTCGAAGCAGGCAATATTTTTTTGTATTTTCTTTGTGCCGCGTCTGATCAGTTTATTTATTAGTCAGTACCCAATGGTTAGCTAGCCAGCTAGTTAGCTAATCGTCTAGCTGGTTAGCTAGCTAGACAGCGAGCCGGCTAGCCAGCTAGCTAGCGGACTTCGTACCTACCTCTTTAACGATCTAGCTACAAAACTCGCTATTGTGCTAGCTAGCTAGCTAGCCAGCTAGCTAGCTAGCCTAATATGCAGCCCTACAGGTAGCTGCAGTTATCCAGCTACCTAACAAGGTGCCTACCTAGCGAGTTGGCTAACTACCTAGGTGGCTAGCTAGCCAGCGACTCAGGGAGCTAGCTCATGCTTCCTCTGAACTTTTGCAGCTAGGTGGCCAGCTGACTGGGCAACTAGCTGGCCACCTAGCTGGAAAAATCTTGGAGAAAACGTGAGCAAATGAGCAGCAGCGATTTACCTCGAGAGATTTCTCATTTGCCTCTGCTGCTTCTGAAAAACGACCGAGGCAGAAGTAGCAGCTGCCTATACACCCCAGTAACCTCGCCCGCAGGTGTTTGTAGCCCTGCAAGGCGAAACATAGTTTAATTTAACTTATATAATTCTTCTTGCTTTTCTGATCCGGTAGAATTCCTTTTCATGACTTGTTTGCTGCTGCTGCGTTCAGAGTTCAGTTGCACTTGTGCGCTTGCACGAGCAGCAGCAGCAGCAAAGGCTGTAGCAGCAGCAAACGCGGCAGCAGCAACAACAAGCCCGACAGCAGCAGCAATAGCACTGTCAGAAGCAGCGGCAGCTGTAGCAACAGCAGCAGCAGCAATGGCACCAGCATAAGCAGCACAAGAAGGTAGAGATGAAGCTCAAACCCAGCGCCGTTAGCAGCAGCCGCAGCAGCACCCCCAGAAGTAATAGCAGGAGCAGCAATGCCAGTGCCAGCACCACAACACTCCCCAGCCTCAGCAGCAGCAGCAAAGGCAGCAGCAGCAGCAGGAGCGAACCTGGTTGCTGTTGCTGACTGGAACATTATCAAGAGCAGATTTGAAGGCCTTGAGAGCCTCAGAGGGTTTTTGCTGCTTCAGCAGCAAAGAGCCCACATTTGATCGGAGCCTAAAAGCAGCAAAAAAGCACTACAAGCAATCAATGAATGAATAAAAATAAATTTAATAATAAAAATTGTAAATAATGGTCAAATTAACTCGCCACTTCGCTTGCAAACGAGCAAGAAACAACAAAAGAAAAAGTTGCAGAAAAGGAACCTTTGGAAAACAGCAAAAATAGAAAAAAGCAAAAAATTAAGAATAAATATTTTGCCTTATTTGTAGCAATTTGATTCTCAGTGAAAGAGAGAGAAAGAAAGAGAAATAAATAAACTTATTTTAAATAATTAATTAAAGTTTAATGGAAGAGTTCTTTCAGTAGATACAGAGCAGAAAAAGTAAAATAAATCAGTAACAAGTTGCAAAGAGGTGAGTGAGTGAATAATGAATCAAAGAAAAGAAATAGAAAACAAATATTTACAACTTCCGAGTTTCAGGCAGCCTCGAGTCGCTGATGAGCTTGCTGTAAAGGTCAATGGCTTCGTCAGTGCGTCCCGCAGCCTGCAGCAGCAGCAGCAGCAGCAGAAGCAGCAGCAGTAGCAGTTGCAGCAATACCGTTGGCATGAAGCGGAGGCAGCAGAATCAGCAGAGGCAGCGAGGCTGCAACCACTCATCAGGAAAAGCAGTTGCAGCAGAAGCAGCAGTACCACGAGCAGCAGCAGAAGCAGCAGCATCACAGGCAGCAGCAGAAGCAGCACAGCAGAAGCAGCAGCATCACAGGCAGCAGCAGAAGCAGCAGCAGCAGCATCAACCGGAGCAGCACAAACAGCAACAAAGGCGGCAGCAAAAACATCCGAAGAAGGAGCAACAAAAACAACAGCGGTTCAAGCAGCAGACGCAGCAGCAAAAGCAGGAAGCTACGCAGCAGCGGTCACCTCGAGCTGCTGCGCAAGATGCACCGCTGCTGCGAGCTCAAGCGACAGCGCGTTTGCTTCGATAACTCCTGCTTCTCCTGCTGCTGCAGCAGCAGCAGCAGCAGCAGAGGCTGCTGCTGCAGCACCTGCTGCTGCCGTTGCTGCCTGCACTGCAGCAGCATTGTCTTCGTCCCCGCTCAGTGAAACAGAGCGCAGGAAACAAGCCCAAGCCTCTCGGTATGCAGCAGCAGCAGCTGCAGCAGCAGCAGGAGTAGCAACAACAGCAGCAGAAGCAACGACAGCAGCAGCAGGAGTAGCACGATTGTTGCTGCTTGTCGCTGCACTCACCACCCTGTGCTAGTTTATCCTGTGCTAGTCGCTCACCAGAAATAATTCAAGCTCTGCTGCTGCTGCTGCTGTTGCTGCAGCTCCTGCAGCTGCTGCTGTTTCACAACTACGGTTGCTGCTGCCTTTGCTGCTAGTGCTACTGCTGCTGTTGCTTACCTTCAGCTAGGGCTTCTTCTGCTCTTTGCTCGTCTGCTGCTTGGATTGCCGAAAGGGAATTGCTGCTGCTTCGGTAGCTGTTTGCTGCGGAGTGCAGAAGCCCAGAGCCTGCTGTTGCTGCTGCGGCTGCCCTCGAGCCCGCTGCTGCCGGTGTTCCTAT
Source organism: Eimeria necatrix (assembly GCF_000499385.1). NCBI lineage: Eukaryota > Apicomplexa > Conoidasida > Eucoccidiorida > Eimeriidae > Eimeria > Eimeria necatrix. The sequence continues at coordinate 24,083 of NW_013654374.1, forward strand.
GGCTGCTGCTGCTGCTGCTCTGTCGCCTAGCCCGGCTGCTGCTGCTGACCTAGAGAAGGCGCTTAAGGGCCTCAAAAGGCCAAATGGCCCTCGGGAGGCAGCAGCAGCAGCTGGGGAAGGAGCAGCAGCAGGTTCTGCTGCGGCAGCAGCAGTGCGAACCGAGTTCAGACGCGGAAGAGACTGCAGCAGCACGCTCATCTCAGCAGCAGCAACAGGCTCCAGGCTGCTGCTGCTGCTGTTGCTGCTCTTGCTGTCCACGAGTTCAGCGTCAGCAGCAGCAACAGCAGCAGCAGCAGGGCTGCGCCGCATGGGCGGAGGAGCAGCAAGAAAGGGCAGCACTGAGAAACACCAACCGCGCAAACAAGCGTGAGACACACAGCTGCAGCAGCAGCAGCAGCAGCAACGGCTGCAGCAGCTTCAGGAGCGGCTGAGGCAGCTGCAGTGGCCGCTGCTGCAGCTGCAGCAGCAACGAGAGATCCAGCTACGTTGGTTAGGGTTTTTGACTGCAGCAGCACGACGAGCTGCAGCAGCAGCCAGAGTATCAGAAGCAGCAACAGCGGCAATGGCAGCAACAGCTAAAGCAACAACAACAACAGCAGCGACAGCAACAACAGCAGCAGCAGCGACAGCGGCCCTTTGTGGGTTACCTTCTTGCCTCTGCCTTTGACCCACTATTTGCCCCGTGATGCTCAACACTAAACCCTAAACCCTAAACCCTAAATGTGTCTACAATTGTGACAGTAAGAAGCTCAATTATTAGCTGCGTTTCGATGGGAAACCTTGAGCGCTAGAGGATAGCACTGGGTCTGGAGCAGCAGCAGCAAGCAGGAGCAAACAGCAGCAGCAGCAGCAGCAACAGCATCAGCAGCAGCAGCACCAGCTTCCTACTAAGAGACGCCTGTTTCCATCACTGGCGCCGCTACTTTCGTCGCTACAGTGCTACAGTAGTGGCAGCTGCAGCTACTGCAGCTGCTGCAGCAGCAGCAGCGGCAGAAGCAGGCCTCAGATAGCTCACTTTGCTGCTGCACTTTATTCTTTTCTCTTGGTTGCAGCGTCTCTTTATTACTTCTGCCTCTTTCCCCTCAACAGCAGCTGCTGCTGCAGAGCGTAATGCCGTTGCTGCTGCAGTGCGCAATGCCGTTGCTGCTGCAGTGCTGTTGGTGCTGCAGTGCGGTTCGTGTTGCAGTGCCGTTGCTGCTGCAGCGTGCTTGCTGCGCTTGTGCTGCTGCTGCGGCAGCTACCCTTCCTGCGCTTCAGCCTGCAGTTGCAGCTGCAGCGCTGTCGCGCCATGCGCTGCTGCTGGTGCTGCTGCAGTGTTGTTAGTACTGCAGTGGCGTTGCTACTGCAGCATGCACTGCTGATGCAATGCTGCCGCTGCTTTTGCTGCTGCTGCAACAGATAACGTGTTGTTTGTCTTCTTGGCCGAGGGAACGCCTCGCAGCAGAGCTGCAGCACCAGGAGCTCGATCGCGAAAGCAGCAGCAGCAGCAGCAACAACAGGCGCCGCTAGCAGCAGCAGCACAGCAGGCCCCGGCAGCAGCAGCAGCGTATCCTGAAGCAGCTGCAGACCATCCTGCAGCAGCAGGGTATACGTAAGCAGCAGCAACGGCTCCTCAAGCTGCAAACAGGCAGAAGCGGCAGCGGTGAGCGCAGCAGCAACAGCAACGGCGCTCGCCCTAGCAGAGCTAGCAGCAGCAGCAGAAGCAACAATAGCAAAGAGCAGCAGGAGTAAGTAGGATCAGCAGCGCCAGCAGCAACCGCAGTAAGAGACAAGGCAGCACCAGCAGCAACAGCAACAGCAGCAGCAGCAGTAGAAGCAGCTGCTGCAGCAGCAACCGCGGCAACAGGTTGAGCGGCCTACGTTTCTGTGTCTTTGCCTTCCTGCACGTGTATGTACACCTAAGTAAAATTATTGCCTTTTAAACACTGAATTATTTGCATGGTTAATTAATTTAATTTATTTTGAATCGAAAACAAAGGGGAACACAAAGGAGCACCAGCCGAAGCTCAGTGGCTGCAGCCAACAGCAGCAGCGGCGGCAGCAGCAACGAACCTTCCATTAGTTGCAGTCTGCACAAGCCTCAATAACTAAGGCAAATACCATATATTCGAGCTCGAGGGTTTAGGGTTTAGGGCCTAGGGTTTAGGGTTTAGGGTTGGGGCCAGGGGCCCTCTGCATCTGCTATTTTGGGCACAGCAGCCACACGATCCCGCGGCAGCTTGCTGCAGCAGCTGCAGCAGCAGCAGCAGCGGCTGGCGCGTGGGGCCCCTAGCAGCAGTTTTTGGTGTCCCAGGGCCCGTGGAGGGTCCTGCTGCTGCTTGCTGTTGCTGCTGCAGCAAACGAGAGCTATCGGAGCAGCGCAGCGTGAAGCTATGCACTAGCAGCAGCAGCAGCAGTACTACCGGTAGCAGCAGCAGCAGCAACAGCAACAACAACAGCAACAGCAACACCGCCGGGAACGTCTTCCCATCCGCTCGAAGAGGCAGCAGCAGCAGCAGCAGCGACGGCAGCAGCAGCAACCGCAGCAGCAGCAACCGCAGCAGCAACCGCAGCAGGCGTTGCTGTTGCTTCTTTTGCCGCGACATGTCTGTTCCTCCGTAGTAGCTGTAGAGCTGCGTCCGCAGCAGCAGCAGGCACTGCAGCAGCAGCAGCAGGCACTGCAGCAGCAGCAGCTGATGCGGTGAGCTCGCTGCTGCAGAGAAGCAGCAACAGCTGTGAAGTGCGCTGAGAGCAGCAGCGCAGCAGCAGGTGCAGCCGCCGCAGCGACAGCAGCAGCAGGGAAGATGGCGCCGGCTGCAGCAGAGGGCTCCGAAGAGCGTGGGGGGGACAGCAGCAGCAACAGCAGCAGCGGCAGCAGCAGCAGCAGCAGCAGCAGCAGCAGCAGCCGGAGCAGCAGCAGCAGCAGCCGTGGCGGCACGAAGGCTGGGAAGCTGCAGATGCTGTTGGAGCTGGGGGACAGTTTTTTGCGTTTGATATGCAGCGGGAGTTACAACCCGAAGCGGGACGCTGCGGAGCAGCTGCGGGAGCTGCTGCTGCTGCTGCAGTGCCCGCGAGCGTGACTGCTGCAGCAAAGCCCCACCAGCTGGAGGGCCTGCGCTGGCTGGTGCAGCAGCACGACCGGCAGCTAAATGGCCTTCTCGCCGACGAAATGGGACTTGGCAAAACTTTCCAAACAATTGCCCTTTTGGCTTTTTTGAGAGATGAGCGCAGCTGCCCCGGGCCGCACCTCATCCTCGCACCCAAAAGCACCATTGGTGCGCTAGGGTTTAGGGTTTAGGGTTTAGGGTTTAGGGTTTGGGGTGGGGGTGGGGGTGGGGG
>NW_013654375.1:0-7500 GCF_000499385.1 Eimeria necatrix
ACAAAGAATTATGGCAAAAGTACTTGAATTTTCACATCCAGATTCCAATAAAAGTACCAATTTATGCAAATAAAATATAAATTGCGAAATAATTGTGGCAAAAATAATTGAATTATCACATCCAGATAATATTATTCTTGTAAATAGCCTTTCTGGCCGCCTTGAGGCTTTTTTAAACTATTTTGAGTTTGCAAACTTCGCCGAATTCGCTGCAAAACTTGAACTGCATGCAAGTGAGCGAATTGCTGCAGCAAATTTCGAAAATTAATGTTTTTTAAATGCTCCAATAACTCCAATAAGTCTCGCTTTCCACTTAATGAGTTTTTTAGAAAGAAGTTGTTCTTTAAATGCTCCAATAACCCTCGCTTTCCACCAAACTGAGCTTTTCAGAAGAAAACTTGAACTGATTGGCAAACCACTGAGTCCAAAAAGCTGCACTTTTTTCCTTTTTGGAGGAACTTGCAAATTAAAATGCTTTAAAATGCTCTTTAATGAACATTAAAAGAAAAAAACAATTTATTTTCAAGTTCGGAGGAAGAAGTCCAGAAAGAACTTCCACAAACTCTAACTTTGCCTGTTTGTCGTGAGTTAAGAAAGGTTTTTTCTTGAACTTGGAAAAATTATTTGATTATTCTTTTTAAATGACTCAAATTGCATTTTATTTTGGAAAAGGAGTTCAAATTCGCGGAGAACTGCAGCAGCTGTTGCACTTCTGCAGCAGCTGCAGAAGAGCAGGTGGGGTTGTTGTTGCTGCTGCACTCAGCGCTGCTGCTGCTGCTGCTGCTGCTGCTGTCTTGCTGCAGCAATAAAGGCCTTCAAAAGAAATAAACTTCGGAGTTTAAATGGAGTTATGGGCAGCCCCGAAGAGCCCGCATGCAGCCAGGCAAAAGCCCCCGGCCAAGTCCTTGCCAGCTGCCAGTGATAAGTAACGGGAAGCCAGCAGCAGCAGCAGCAGCAGCAGCAGCAGCAGCAGCAGCAGCAACAGCAGCAGCACTCCCGTATTGGCGCATGCGCCTTCAACTGCTTTTGCTGCCGGTTTTTATTCACAAATTTCTGCAAAAAGGGATTTATTTTAAATTTGATTTATTTTAAATTTGATTTAATTTAAATTTGATTTATTTTAAATTTGATTTATTTTTAATTAAAGTCTGCAGCAGAAATAAAAGTGTAAAAGTGATTTGTTTCGAAGTGGGAGTTGCGAGCTGCTGCTCGGGGAGGTGGACATACACCCCAGGCTGTCCGCTGTCTGCTGCAGCAGCAAACGCAAAGAAAGTGAAATTAATAATTATTTGTTTTGCTGCTGCTGCTGCTGCTGCTGCTGCTGCGCTGCAGCAGCAGCAAGACAGCGCGTGTGAGAGCCAAGGAAGCAAATTGAAACAAAGATCAATTAAAACTAAGTGTTAATGATCATGAAGACATGATCAAATAAAACCAAAACTTCCTTCCTACCCTCTACGCTTACTCTGCTGCTGCTGCTGCCGCCGCCGCTGCTGCTGCTGCTGCTGCTGCTGCTGCTGCAGCATCGGGCCTGCTGCTGGCTGGCTAGGTGTGGGGGGGGCCTCCTAGAGGGGTTGGCAGCAGAATAAGGAGAGCAGCAGCAGCAAAAGAAGAAGAAAGTGAGCAGCAAAAAGAAAAGTGAATTACAGCAGCAAAAGGGGCGGAGAGCAGCAGCGAGGCTCGAGGCTGTCTCGGGTGGGGCGGGGCTGCTGCTGCTGCTGCGCGCAGCAGCGCAGCGGCGGCTGCGCGCGGGTTTGCGGGCAAGTTTGCGTTTTTATCAATTTAAAGGAATTAAATTGATAAATTTGGAATAAAAAAAGCGAAAAAGAGCAGCAAATGGCGTTCTTTGCCCCCGCAAGGCTGGCTCTGGCGCCCGGCGGCGCCTGCTCCCGGGCCGCAGCAGCAGCTCTTGCTGCTCCCAAACCTGCGCCCCTTTTGCCCTTTTGCGGCTCTTTTTGCGGCTCTTTTTGCCCCACTTTGGCTTTTCGGGCGCTTTCGACGGCTCCGCTGCTGCAGCGGCACCGCGCGGTGGCTCAGGAGCCCTGCGCGCGCTGGCCCGCCGCCGCCTTGACTCCCCTGAGCAGCAGCAGCAGCAGCAGCAGCAGCAGCGGCCCCAGCCCGGTGAGCTGCCCTTCCCAAGCCCTTTGAAAGCCCTTTTGCTGCTGCTGCTTCAACTCTTCTTGTGCTGCTGCCGAAGCTGCGCACAGCAGCAGCGCGGGCCGGGTGTACGTACACCTGGCGCTGCTGCTGCTGCTGCTGCTGCTCGCTGCGCAGCGCCGATTTCGCTCCATTTAAATTCGTTTTCTTGATTTTTGCGAGCTGCTGCCACTCGTGCTGCAGCAGCTCCTTTCCAGTGTTTGCTGCTGCTCATGTCCGCCCATTTGCTGCTGCTCGTCTCCCATTTGCTGCTGCTGGTGTCCCATTTGCTGCTGCTGGTGTCCCATTTGCTGCTGCCGCAATCTCCCTTTCCCCTCTCCCACTTGCTGCTGCTGCTGCTGCTGCTGCTGCTGCCAACGCAAACAAGCCCTGCTCACCAAAACGCGTCCTGCTGCCGTGCTGCCGCCGCCGCCGCTGCTGCTGCTGCGCTGCTGCTGCTGCTGCTGCTGCTGCTGCTGCAGGTGGGGGCGGTGCGGCACGAGGCGTCGGTGGCGACGCTGTCTGCTGCTGTTGCACTCATGTCCGTGGGGGGAGTTGCGCAGGGGATCGGATCCCTTTTTGCTGCTTTAGTTTCGGGAACTGCTCGAAATCCTTCCATTAAAGAAGACCTTTTCACTTACACTTTAATTGGAATGGGATTTCTGGAGTTTCTCGGGATCATTTGTGTCATGATGAGCGCCGTGCTGCTGCAGCAGCAGCGGCCCAGTTTTTGAATTGGTGGACAGGGAGAGAAGACCCGCAATTTAATTTTGAAAAATAAAATTTAATATTTCATTTTTATTTTATTTTGCAAAAGGGATTTAAAGATATCCATTTCTGCTGCAAAGAGAAGCAAAGAAATATACATGAGCAGCAGCAGACACACCGCAGCAGCAGCAGCAGCAACAGCAGCAACAGCAGCGCGAGTAGTAGTTCGGGTAGCAGCAGCAGCAGCAGCTGCAGCAGCTGCTGCAGCAGCAGCAAATGCTGGTTTTGTTCGGCCCTTTAAAACGTAGAAGCAGAGTCTGCAAGTATAATTAATAAATAAATAATTATAAATAATAATTATAAATAATAATTGCAAATAATAATTATAAATAATAAATGGAATAAATGTAAATGAAGAGAAATAATGAAAATGGAAAAACGCAAAACTGCGCTGACCAAACCGACGAAGCAGCACAAGTCAGGTGTACGTACACCCAAGCTTGGGCTAAGCTGCAGCTGCTGCAGCAGCAGCTGCTGCAGCAGCAGCTGCTGCAGCAGCAGCAGCAGCTGCAGCAGCTGCAGCAGCAGCGGCTCCAGCAGCAGCACGGCTGCTGCAACTAGTGCAGGAGGAACTTCGGTCGCTTCTGTTGCTGCTGCTGCAGCAGCTTCTGCTGCAGCTGCTAAGGAGCAAGCGTGGGCAGCTAAGGGAAAGCAGCGCTGCAGCGGCAGCAGCAGCAGTTGCTGCTGCTGCTGCTGCTGCTGCAGCAGGAAAATTCACTTGGGGCTTTTCAGGCCTCTTTTGGGGCCCTAGAAGAGGCTGGGCTGCATTGTAGGAAAGGAAGACGCAACTTGCTGCTGCTGCAGCTGCTGCTGCTGCTGGAGCCGCTGCAGCTGCTGCTGCTGGAACTGCTGCAGCTGCTGCTGCTGGAACTGCTGCAACTGCTGCTGCTGGAACTGCTGCAGCGGCTGCTGCTGCTGCCAAGGCTGCCCGCCCATGCCCCCCAATGTGAATGGCTGCTGCGCCGGGGCCCCGGCGCCCATCATGCGCTGCTGCGTGCTGCTGCTGCTGCTGCTGCTGCTGCTGCTGCTGCTTGCTGGGACAGGCTGCGCCGAAATGCTGCTGCTGGAGCTGAGACTAAATGGCTGGGGAGCTCCGCTGCTGCTGCTAGGGTTGCTGCTGCTGAGGCTAAATGGCCGTGAAAACGCGTTGTTACTGTTGCTGCTGCTGCTGCTGCTGCTGCTGCTGCTGCTGCCCATACTGAATGGCTGTTGCCACGGCTGCTGCGGTGCAGCAGCAGCTGCAGCAGCACCTGCAGCAGCAGGCTGCGCAGCAGCTCCAGAGTGTGGGGCCCCTGCAGCAAACAAAAATAAACAATTCCACCACAGCTAACTCTGACCTAAATGAACAGATAGGGGGCCCCCCAAACACCCTGCTCAAGGGCCCCAGGGGCCCCCCGAGGGCCCCCTAAGGGGCCCCCAAGGGGCCCCCAGGGGGCCCCCAAGGGGCCCCAAAAGGAGCCCCCAAAGGGGCCCCCAAAGGGGCCTCCAAGGGGCCCCCAAGAAGCCCGCAGGCACAAGCAAAAGAACTGGGGGTGTTCTGGGGCCCCTGGGGGCCTCCAGGGGGCCCCCAAGGGGCCCCAGGGGGCCCCCAAGGGGCCCCAGTGGGCCCCCAAGGGGCCCCCAGGGGGCCCCCAAGGGGCCCCCAGGGGGCCCCCAAGGGGCCCCCAGGGGGCCCCCAAGGGGCCCCCAGGGGGCCCCCAAGGGCCCCCTGGCTGTACAAGTTCTGGTGCTGCCTAACCTGTATTTGCTTGTTGAAAGCCCCCGAAGCTCTCAAGGGAAGTGGAGACACCAGCAGCAGCAGCAGAAGCCCCTGAGAGCAGCAGCAGCAGCAGCAGCAGCAGCGGGTGAGCTGTGGATCTTGCGGTGGCAAAAGAGCTAAGCGTGCGGCAGCAGCAGCAGCTGCTGCTGCTGCAGTGGCAAAACTGACCATTGGTCCATTGTGCTGCTGCTGCAGCAGGCGCGGGGGCTGCGGGCGCAGCGAAGGCAGCAGCCACAGCATCGAGGGAGCTGCTGCATGCAGCAGGAGCAGCAGCAGCAGCAGCAGCAGGAGCAGCAGCAGGAGTAGCTGCCTGAAAGCCCCCAAATAAATCATCACTGAGACTCCCAGAGGGGGCCCCCAGGGGGCCCCTCCCTCCTGGCGGCGGGGGAGGCAGCAAAGAAGGAAAGCTGCTGCTGGATCCTGCTGCTGCAGCAGGAGCAGCAGCAGCAGCAGCAGCAGCAGCAGCAGGCTCTGTCCACACGCTCTGGCCTGCGTGCATGCGCACAGCCCCCCGCAAAGCCCCAAGACTCGAAGCAATTAAATTAAATTAAATTAAATTAAATTAAATTAAATTAAATTAAATTAAAATAAACAAAATATAAATTATATTTAATTCAAACTGCAACAAAAAGTCCAAAGTACCCGAAGCAAAAGGCGGGGGGCCCCCGGGGGCCCCCAGCGGCTCCAAAGGCGGACTGTCGAAGCCCAGCAAGTCTGCCTGCTGCCTGCACACCCCAGCAGCAGCAGCAGCAGCAGCAGCAGCAGCAGGAGCAGCAGCAGCAGGAGCAGCAGCAGCAGGAGCAGCAGCAGCAGGAGCAGCAGCAGCAGGAGCAGCAGCAGCAGCAGCAGGAGCAGCAGCAGGAGCAGCAGGCGGCAGTTTATGAGCAAGCAAGGCAAGGCTGTGCGTCTGTCAATTAATCAATTAATTAGTTAATTAATTAATTAATTAATTAATTAATTAATTAATTAAATTAATTAACTAATTAAATTAATCAATTAAATTAATTAATCAATTGAGCGAATAATTCAAAGAAAAGCTCAAGCCCCGGGACCCGCAGGGTGTACGTACACGTGAGACTGCTGCTGCTGCTGCTGCTGCTGCTGCTGCTGCTGCTGCTGGGGGCCCCCTTTGCTGCTGTCGCTCTTCTTGGGGGCCTCCCTTTTTCCGGGGGCCCCCCCAGAACTTTTGCTGGCAGCAGAACGGTGGGCCTCCCTGTGGGGGCCCCCCTCTTCATCTTTGCTGCTGCGGCACGACCTGCAGCGCAGCACAAACCCTAAACCCTAAACCCTAAACCCTAAACCCTAAACCCTAAACCCTAAACCCTGAAGTCTAAACCCTGGTGGAAGGAAAGGCGTACAGGTCTTTATTTTGGAGGGGAGGCCTTGTGTTGCTGCCGAACCCTATAGAGGGCACATGCCTGCCGCTGCTGCTGCTGCTGCTGCTGCTGCTGCTGCTGCTGCTGCTGCGGGAGAGCATCGAGGAAGCAGAAGATATGCCAATGTATTTGTCTTTGTTTTTTGCTGCTGCTTCTCTTGCTGCTTGCAGCTCAGCAGCATCAAACACCAAAGTGGTGCACAACGTGGCCTTCTCCCGGACTGCAGCAAACAAACACGCCCTGCTGCTGCTGCTGCTGCTGCTGCTGCTGCTGCTGCTGCTGCTGGGGCTCCCGCAGCAAGCGGGCGGAGCGCAGCAGCAGCAAGGAACCCTCTCGGGCGCTGCCGCCGCAGCAACTTGCCGCTTCAACCAGACTAAATAATTAATTTAATTAATTAATTAAATTAATTAATTAATTAAATTAATTAATTAAATTAATTAATTAATTAATTAATTAATTACTGCCAGCGCCCTTGTCCCGCCCCTCTTCTGTCCAGCTAAAACTCTGCAAAGACTTCAACAAATAACTTCTGTCTTTGGCGTCTTCAGCAAATCTTTCGGGGCCATTTTTCAGCATATATTCCAGCACAGTGAGTCCCTGAGAAACAATTAATTAATTAATTAATTAATTAATTAATTAATTAATTAATTAATTAATTAATTAATTAATTAATTAATTATTTTAATTATTTGTAATTAATGCACTTGGTTTAATTCACTGTCTTTTTCTGAAGACAGGGGGCCGCTTCGGTGCGTTGCAAACAGCAGGCAGCACTCAAAGGGAAAGCAGCAGCAGCAGCAGCAGCAGCAGCAGCAGCAAGGACTGCAGCAGCAACAGCAACAGCAGCAGTGCTAGCAGCAGCCACGGCACTAGGAGCGGCGCTCGCAGCAGCAATAGCAGCACTAGCAGCCACAGCACTAGCAGCAGCAGCAGCAGCAGCGACAGCACAGCAGCAGCGACAGCATTGGCAGCAGCAGCAGCAGCAGCAGCAGCAGCAGCCAGGTGCTGCTGCTGCGCATGCACCGCACGGCAGCCTGCCGCTGGGTTGCAGCTCCGACTCTGCAGCTGAAGTGCATTTTTGCAATTAAATTTCATTAAATGCAAAATTATAAAAAATATAAATTGTAAATTAATTAATTTGATTTAAATTACTTTAAATATTCGCCGCCAGCGCTTTGGAGCCTCCGAAATAGCTGCCCAGACAGTCCGCGAGACCAGCGGGAAGTCGAGGCTGAGGTGTACGTACACCTCAAACGCATGCAGGCGAACTTGAGCGGCGAGAAGGCGAAATAAATTCGAAATGGAGAATTTAAAGTAAATTAAAATTAAATAATGAACTTAAAAGTAAATTGAAATTGAATAAATGAATTTAAAGTAAATTAAAATTAAATAAATGAATTTTGAATTAAATTAAAATTAAAACGCAAAAAATCCAAAGTTGAGGAAAAATATCAAATCCAAACT
>NW_013654375.1:10000-12500 GCF_000499385.1 Eimeria necatrix
CCTCCCAGCTGCTGCTGCGCCCGCTCGAGGTGTATGTACACCTCAAACCTTCCAAACACAAACCCTTCCCCTTTGCTGCTCCTTTCTCTTCTCCCCCTTCCCAAAACTCGAGGCTGCTGCTGCAGCAGCAGCAGCAGCAACCCCAGCAGCAGCAGCAGCAGCAGCAGCAGCAGCAGCAGTAATTGAGGTGTACGTACACCCAAACGCAGCAGCCAACCAACACCAGGGGGCCCCCCACAGCTTTTGCCCAGTGCCTCGAGGGGCCCCCAAGGGTCTCCAGTTACAGCACAGCGAACTGCAGCAGCAGCAGCAGCAGCAGCTGCTGCTGCTGCTGCTGCTGCTTCTCTTCATGACCCCATTCGGGGGGGCCCCAGACCCTGGGGGCCCCGGGGGCCCCGGGGGCCCCCAAGGCCCCAGGGGGGCCCCACAGGGGGCCCCCCTAGAGGCTGGGTGGGGAGATTTGCTGCTGAAGGATGCGGAGCGCCTCTCAGCCTACATCGAGCAGCAGCAGCAGCAGCAGCAGCAGCAGCAGCAGCAGCAGCGGTGGCGGCAGCAGCAGCAGCAAGAACTGGAGCTTTCTTGGGGCAGCAGTGCTGCTGCAGCGGTGCTGCCGGCGCTCCGGCGTTTGCTGCTGTCGTCTTGTTCGGAAAGGGCGAAAATAAGAGAAACTGCAGAGCTGCTGCTGCAGCAGCAGCAGCAGCAGCAGCTGCAGCAGCAGCAGCAGCAGCAGCAAGGGCCCCTCAGCACTCAAGACCCCAAAATACTCGCCGGCAAACTTTGGCTGCAGGGGAGGCTTTTTGCTATTCATGAAAGAGCCCCGCTGCAGCTTTGAGGTGTACGTACACCCCAGAGTTGCTGCTGCTGCTGACGCTGCTGCTGCTGCTGACGCTGCTGCTGCTGCAGCAGCAGCAGCAGCATCCGTTCGCTGCGCAAGGCCAATTAGAGCTGCATATATGCAGCAGCAGGAGCAGCAGCAGCACGCACGTGCCAGTGGAAGCGCTGCTGCTGCTGCTGCTGCTGCTTAGCAGCAGCAGCAGCAGCAGCAGCAACAGCAACAGCAGCAACAACAGCACTCGGGATGGCTTTAATGAGTATGTTAAAGGTCTTAATCTTTTTAAAAAAGATGCAGCAGCAGAAGAGCTCCTCTTCAGGGCTTGATTAGGGTTTAGGGTTTAGGGTTTACATGGCGCCCGAAACGTAAACCCTAAACCCTAAAACCTAACCGGCCAGCTGCGCAGTCAAAGGGAGTTGTGTCTTATTGGGCAGCGCTGCTGCTGCTGCTGCAGCTGCTGCTGCTGCAGCTGCTGCTGCTGCTGCTGCTGCAGCTGCTGCAGCTGCTGACGGAGGCGGCAGCAGACTGCAGCAGCAACCAATTTGCTGCTGCTGCAGCTGCTGACAGAGGCGGCAGCAAACTGCAGCAGCAGCCAGTTTGCTGCTGCTGCGGCTGCTGACAGAGATAGCAGCAAACTGCAGCAGCAGCGAGCCTGCTGCTGCTGCTAGTAAAACATGTCGCTGCTGCAGCAGTGGCAATTTTGCTGCTGCTGCTGCTGCTGCTGCTGCTGCTGCGCGCGTGCGCAGCGTCTAAACAGTGCGAGACTCAAGGGTTTAGGGTTTAGGGTTTAGGGTTTAGGGTTTGTGGCTGCCCTTGGCGCTGCTGGGCGGTTCGAAGCGGCGCACCGGCGACAGCTGCAGCAAAAGTGGAAGCAGCAGCAGCAGCAGCAGCAGCAGCAGCAGCAAAGAAATGAATTAGAAATAAAAGAGTGCAGCAGCTAATTAAATGCCATTATTGAAATATAAATTAATTTAAATGCCATTATTGAAATATAAATTAATTTGAATGCCATTATTGAAATATAAAGGGGAAAGACGCATGCAGCAGCGAAGCAGCATTTTGCAGGTGCTGCCATTGGGGTGTACGTACACCTGGGAGTGCTGCGCATGCGCTGGAGTTTCTTTATGCAAATAAATGTACTTTTAATTCATTAATGTTCATTTTAAATAAATATATTTAATACTTTTGATGTTCGTTTGCAGCTGCTGCTGGCGTGCATGCTTTGGGTGTACATACACTGCAGAATATGTGTGTAGTTACTATATATTTGTGCAGTGTATGTACAGTGGGGCCTGCATGCAGAAGGGCTGGGGACGGCGGAGGAAATAGATCCAAAAGAGGTTTAAAATGAAAGATTTGAATAAAATATTTAAACAAAAGAATAAAATAAAACATTAAAAGAATAAATGAGGCAAGAGGAGCAAAAGCAGCAGCAGCGGGCTTTCGGGTGTACACGCAGCTCGTGGGGTGTATAGGCAGCTCCTGCAGTGCGCGTCTGCAGTTTTTGAGTTTCAGTCCGCCGTTTTCTTTCATTTAATTAATTAAAGATTTATTTTAGTTGAATTGTTTTTAATTTTATTTCAGTTTTTGCATTTGCTGCTCACTCTCAGCTCCTCCTCGTGCTGCAGCCGCGCCTCCCTGTTGAGCGCTGCCAGCAGCCCCTTGACT
>NW_013654375.1:17500-26649 GCF_000499385.1 Eimeria necatrix
CCATTTAATTTAAATTTAATTTAAATAAACTTTTAAATAAACTTTTAAATTAATTTTAAATTAACTTTTAAATCAACTTCACATTTGCAGCTTCTCGAGTGCATGCAAAGCCCGGCTAAGACATAAAAGGCACACAAGTGGAGGCAACTTGCAAATATAAACTGGACTTGGACTTCAACTAACAACAACGCATGCATGCAACTGCATGCATGCATGCATGCAAGTGCATGCATGCGTGTAAGTGCATGCATGCATGCAAGTGCATGCACGCAACTGCATGCATGCAAGTGCATGCAAGTGCATGCATGCAAGTGCATGCAAGTGCATGCATGCAAGTGCATGCAAGTGCATGCATGCATGCATGCAAGTGCATGCAAGTGCATGCAAGTGCATGCATGCAAATGCACAATTGATTGTGGATTCCTTCCGCGCCAGCCCAGCAGTTGTGGAGTTGCACAGATAAGCAAAATGGACTTTAATTGGAGAAATAAATGCAAAAAACGAAACTTTTGCAAAATGGAACAAATACAAATTCCCAGTGGAGAAAGTTCAAAAATCCGCACTTGTTCGCTACGATGCAAGCATGCATGCATGCAAGCATGCATGCATGCAAGCATGCATGAATTTAAATGCAATTTAAACGCAATTTAAACGCAATTTAAACGCAATTTAAATGCAATTTAAATGAATGCAATTTAAGTGCAATTTAAATGCAATTTAAGTGCAATTTAAGTGCAATTTAAATGCAATTTAAATGCAATTTAAACGCAATTTAAATGCAATTTAAATGCATGCAATTTAAATGCAATTTAAATGCAGTTTAATGCAATTTAAATGCAATTAAAATGCATGCAATTTAAATGCAATTTAAATGCAATTTAAATGCAATTTAAATGCAATTAAATGCAACTTATGCAGTTTTAAACCCACAAGTTCCCTTTTAAAGCTGCTTTCCCCGAAGTTCAAGTTGGAGTTGCACGAAAGCCAGAACTGCATGCAGAAGCCATCTTTTTTGTTCGTTTTTTTTGCTTTCTTCTCTATTTACCATCCTTCAACTGAATATAATTTAATTGAATTTAATTTCTTTTTATTTATTTATTTATTTATTTAATTAAGTTGCTTTTCTCTGCACGACGAGGAAGAAGTCGAGGGGCTCGAACTTGTGTCCGTCTCCTTTGTAGAATTTGTTTTGAAACTCCACCCACTGCAGCCGCAGCGCATGCAGCGCGACTTCGAGCAAATCCATGCAAAGAATGACTCCGAAGGTGATGCATGCAAAGACCGCAAAAGCAGCAAAAAGAGCAGCAGCAGCAGCAGCAGCAGCAGCATCTTCTGCTGCTGTCAAGGCCCGCACAACAGTCTGCGAGTAAAAGACCAGCGCCAGCTGCTGGTGGGCCAGCGACAGCGCCCACAGCCGCAAGTAAGAAGCTGTGTTCGAAACTGTTCCCAAGACAAACTCAATCGTTTCAATCATTTGAAATATGAACAAGTCCCCCGCTCCCGCCGCTTCCTCCTGCTGCTGCTGCTGCTGCTGCTGCTGCTGCTGCTGCTGCTGCTGGGGGGGGCGCGCGGCGCCGCCCGCTGCGGGCGCTTCCCCCGCTGCTGCTGCTGCTGCTGCTGCTGCTGCGTCGCCGTTTTCGGCGGCGTCGAGGGCGGCGTGGCCCGCGGCGGGGGCTTGCTGCTGCTGCTGCTGCTGCTGCTGCTGCTGCTTGTCTGCTGCTGCTGCCGCGCGTTTGCTGCGGAGGAGCAGCACGGCGGGCTTGACGAGGAGCATGACGGGGATGGTGAGCAGCAGCAGCAGCAGCAGCACGCGCTCGACAGTCTGCTGGTGCTGGTAGAGCTGGTCCTCAGCAGCAACTTCCCCCATCATGCACATGTTGATGATGCTGCTGATCAAGTTGGGTTTGTTGCTGCTGCGCGGAGAGACCCACTTGAGGACCACCAGGAAGTTCAAGTAGCCTATCAGCAGCAGCAGGAACAGCAGCTGCGGCACGAACTCGCAGCAGAAGCTCAAAACTTCGCCGAAAAACCAAAAGTTCAAACCTTTCAACAAAACGCCAACTCCCATGTGCACAACAGCAATGGCAATTGAGAGCTTCATCTTCACCGAGTTCACCATCAGCAGCTCGTTGCTCGCCCCCTTCCACGCAGGGTCTATCCCAAACGGGTACGGGTCTTCCCCCTGCAGCAGCAGCAGCAGCAGCAGCAGCAGCAGCAGCAGCAGCAAAGTCAGCAGCAGCAGCAGCAGAACCTCAACCACCGCAGCAACAGCAGCAGCACCTCAACCACCGCAGCAACAGCAGCAGCACCTCAACCACCGCAGCAACAGCAGCAGCTGCTGCTGCACCTCAACCACCGCAGCAGCACTGCAGCAGCAGCAGCAGCAGCAGCTCACGAGTTGCCTGAGGCGGATGGCGCCGTTGAGAGTCTCGTGGCCGTCTTCAGTCCAGTGCGAGCCGAAGAGGTCCACCCCGAGGGCAAAAAGGTCATTATAAAGAAAGCCGGCGTATACAGCAAAGAGGCCCATGAGGGCCAGCAGGTAGCGGTAGGGCAGCAGCGCAGCAAGCAGCCCGCGCTGCTGCTGCAGCTGCTGCTGCCGCAGCAGCAAAAACAGCCCCAGCAGCAGCACGATCGCCCCGTGCCCGATGTCGCCGTACATCACTCCGAACAAAAACGGAAAAGTTATCGAAGTCAAAAACGCCGGGTTCGCTTCCTGGTAACGCGGCACGCCGTACGTGTCCACCTGCGCGCACACCCCTGCTGCTGCTGCTGCTGCTGCTGCTGCTGCTGCTGCTGCTGCTGGGGGAGGGGGGGAGGGCGTTCGCGCGGCTGCTGCAGCTGCTTTCTAGCGGGCTCGAGATTTGTGGGCCGCAGCGGCAGCAGCAGCACAGCAGCAGCAGCGCCGATGAGCGGCCGCGGCCAGGCAATGCGCAGCAGCAGCAGCAGCAGCAAGAGAAGCAGCAGCAGCAAGAGAAGCAGCAGCAGCACAGCACAACAGAAACAGCAACAGCACAGAGACCACGAGCAGCAGCAGAAAAACCACCCGCAGAGAAACCAGCAGCAGCAACACCACCAAACCCAGAAGCAGCAGCAGCACGAAAACCAACAGCAGCAGCAGCAGCAGCAGCAGCAGCAGCAGCAAACTGACGAGCATTTGGCTGGGGTCAGTGAACTCCGTGGACTTGAAGTAAGTCGGAGGCATTGCTGTGGAGTCTTTTTCAGTCAACAAAAAAGCCGAACCCTAATAAGAATAAAAAATAAATAAAAAATAAATAAACAATAAATAAATAAATAAATAAATAAATAAATAAAATTAATTTAAAAAAGATGCAAGTTTTAATTGGAATTAAAATGAATGAAGGAAAAAATTGACAAAAAACTTCAAAAGATGAAACGCCATTTACTCTTTAGAAGATAACCACTTAATTACTCCAAAGAATTCAACACAGACAATTCTAGCTAGCTAGCTAGCTAGCTAGTGAACTAGCTAGCTAGTGAACTAGCTGCCCAGCAAGCTAGCTAGCTAGCCGTGGGTCTACTCAGCCAGCTAGCTGCTCGGCTCGGTGGCCACCTAGCTAGCTGCTTGGCTGGCTAGCTAGCTAGCTGCTTGGCTAGCTAGCTAGCTGGCCGTTTGGCTTGCTAGCTAGCTGGCCGTTTGGCTAGCTAGCTAGCTGGCTGCTTGGCTAGCTAGCTGACTGGCTGCTTGGTTAGCTAGCCAGTCCACAGCTAGCCAGCCAACGACCCCCCGAACTCACCAACGAGCAAAACCCAAACAAATAAACAAATAAAATAAACAAACAAACAAATAAACAAAAAGTGGAATAAAATAAATACAAAAAAGTAAAAAGTAAACAGACAGACAAATAAATAAAATATATAAATAAATAAACAACTAAATAAATAATAAATAAACAGATAAATAAACAAATAAACAATAAATAAATAACAAACAAATAATACATAAATGAATAAATAATAAATAATAAATAAATAAATAGATAATAAATAAATAAAAAACATATAAATAAATAAACGGACCTGCTCGTCGCCAGTGACTTCCATGGAGCGCAAAATGCTTCGAACTTTTTCTTCATTTTTTTTCGGAATCCAACAAGAACACCGCAGCGTCATATCTCTCCCTGAAGACAAATAAATAAATAAATAAATAAATAAATTAATTAATTAATTAATTTAATTTAATTTAATTAATTAGTTCATTCATTTGGTAGTCGAGGCGCTGTTTGATGTTTGATGTACGGCAGAAGTCCACGGCTCAGTTACACCCCAGGACTCCGCAGCTAGCTAGCTAGCTAGCTAGCTAGCTAGCTAGCTGAATGGCTAGCTAGCTACTAGCTAGCTAGCTAGCTATTAAGCTATTTAGCTGGCTAGTTGCCTAGCCAGCTAGCTATTTGCCTGGCCAGCCAGCTCGACAGCTAGCCAGGTAGCTAGCTACCAAAGCCGGCTGGCCAGCTGGCTAGCCAGCTAGTTCTTCAGCTAGCTAGCTAGCCAGCAATTCGCACAGCCGAACAGCTAGCTAGCTGGCTAGCTACTGGCTAGGCAGGGCGGCTTGCCTTCGAAGCAGTTGAGGGCGGCGTAAATGGCCTTTTCCTTCTGACAGAACATGCGCCACTCCTCAATCAACGAAGAGCTGCCCTCTCTGGGAACGTCCAGCAAAGTGGAAATCTCCCCCAAAAAGTAATGCTCGTAGGCGGCCAGCGCCTTTTCTTTATCTTTAATGACATCTGCCAAGCCTGAATTCGCAAGCGGCGGCGCGGGAGCTGGGGTGTACAGACAGCTCGCGCGCGCGGCGCGGGGGTGGAAAGCTGCGGAAAGCTGCGGAAAGCTGCGGCGTCGCGGAGTTTGGAGGGCGCAGAGGGGAAGAAAAAGGAAAATAAATGCGAAAGAAAGCAAAAGGAAGAAAAAAGACGGAGAAAAAGTGCTGCTTACCGTCCAATCTCTCCTGCGTTTGCTTGAGGCTGAGCGGCCACTCGTAGCAGCAGCCGCCGAAGACGCTGCTGACCTTGGTGATCTTTTCGTGCAGCAGCGACTGCGTGCTTCCTTGATGGTAAACGACGAAAACACTTTTTTGAACTTCTTGTCCGGACTTGGGGTCGCAGAAGGGCAGCTCGATGGACTGGAAGAAGCAGAAGGCGTTGCCGCGCGTGGCCCGGAAGAGCGTGCGCTGGAAGCGCGGGATTTCTGCTGCTGGCAGCACGCCAGCAACAGCAGACACAGCAGCAGTTGCTGCGGCTTTGCGGCCGAGCCCCAGGTCTTCCTCGGAGTTGCGCTGCTGCTGCTGCTGCTGCTGCTGCTGCTGCAGCAGCAGCGAGTTGGCGCCGCCGTCCTCGAGGTCGGAGAGCGCCTCGGGCGGCGGCGAGCCCGGCGGCGCGCGCGCTGCTGCTGCTGCTGCTGCTGCGCCGCCCTGCTGCTGCTGCAGCGCCACCCGCAGCACACACTGCTCCTCAAGAGCAGCATTTTTCTCGGATTGCAAACTTGAATTGTTGCTTTTGAACAGCACGAACTGTCCGTACAGCCGGTTCAAAGCTTCCTCCACTTTGTCCAAGACATAGCCTTGGCCGTTTTCGAGGAAGCTGCGTTCGCCGTCGGGGGCCACCACGACGAGCCCCTGCGGCGCTGCTGCTGCTGCTGCTGCTGCTGCTGCTGCTGCTGCTGCTGCGCCCGGGCCGCCCTCCAGGCAGCGGATTTCTTCCTGCAAAAACCTTATTATTCTTTCCATTTCTTCTATTCTTTGAATGTAATTGTTGTAAGGACGCACCAAAGCTGCTGCTTGCATGTCCACAAACTGCACAGCCCCCAGCCGCCCCAAACGCTCCAGCAGCTCGTGGGCCACCGGCAGCGAAGACGGCAGCACTATCGTCCCCCGCACCATCGGCTCGCTCCGCAAAGTCGACATTTTCCTGCTGCTGCTGCTGCTGCTGCTGCTGCTGCTGCTGCTGCGGGAGGGGGGGGCGGTGCTGCTGCTGCTGCTGCTGCTGGGGGTGGTGCTGGCGGTGGTGCTGCTGCTGCTGGGGGTGGTGCTGGCGCTGCTGCTGCTGCTGCTGCTGCTGCTGGGGGTGGTGGCGGCGGTGCTGCTGCTGCTGCTGCTGCTGCTGCTGCTGCTGCCTGGGGTGGTGGTGGCGGTGGTGCTGCTGCTACTGGGGATGGTGGTGGTGGAGGGGGGGAAGCTCCCGCGGACGCCGCTCCTGGGGTGGGCTGCTGCTGCGGGGGTGGGCTGCTGCTGCTGCTACGATCGCTGCTGCTGCTGCTGCTGCGATGGGCTGCTGCTGCTGCTGCTGCTGGGATGGGCTGCTGCTGCTGCTGGTGGGAGTGGAGACGCGGCAGCAACTAGCAGCAGCAAAAGCAAGAGAGGGCGGGAGGGCGTGGGCTGGCTTGCTGCGCGCGCACACAGCGGCAGCAAGAGCTGCTGAAAAGCCCCGGAGGACTGCAGCAGGGACCTTCGGCGCGCCGCTGCAGCAGCTGCTGCTGCAGCTGCTGCTGCCTAATCAGCGTTGCTGCAGGGCTTCCCCCCCGTTCAAAGCGCGCCGCCGGGCGCTGCAGCGCAGCCAGCGAACAGCCGCTGCAGCGGGAGAGGCGCTTCGCCCGCGGGCGCCTAAGCCGGCAATAAACAGCTTAAAATAACAATTTAAACAACTACTGCTGCGGAGCTTCGCAGCGGAAAAAGCGCAGCCAGCACGGCATCCTGCGCAGCTGCTGGCGCGCGTCCGCGGAAGTTGAACAGCTCAAACTCCGTGCGATTTCATGGCGAAAGGAAGAAACTTTGGACCTTTTTGGAATGCTTAAAAAGCGGCAAACCCGAAAACGCGAACGAATTCCTCGAAACCGCGGCCGGAGGCGGCGGATCGCGCAGCTGAAGAAGGAAATGCAGAAAGCTAAGCTGCAGCGGGCAGCAGAAGAACAGCCAGTGAGAGCGCCTGGGCGTTTTCGGTGGATCTACGCGCCAACAGAGCTTGAACAAAGAATATTGGAGCAAACATTCCTTTTTTAATTCCCTTTAAAGGGCCAATAAGGCGCGTTCGGCGGATGGGATTGCAGAAACGGCGGCGTATCGCCAGCGGCACGGGGAAGAGGCGTCGGGGCTTTGCGAGGGCGTTCAGCTTCGCTCTCCTCATTGTTTTTGTTTCTGAGAACTACTCGTGCAGTTTTCTCTTTATTTCCGCCTTTTTATTGCACTTTGCTCGGCGGACAGTCCAGGCCCTCCCCGCGTTTCTGCGGCGCTCCCCCTCCGAGCCGCTCTGCCGCCGCGGCTGCTGCGTTTCTGTCCTTCTTCCCGCGCGAACTTCGCCGCATTTGTCTGAATAGCGCCATTTATTTGTGCATTTAGGCAATTGGGTTCTTTTTCAATGTGAGGGAGGGGGGAGTTGCTTTCCCCAGCGCCTGATGTTCGCGGCTTCCTTCCCTCCCCAGGCGAGTCTGCCCGCTGGAGCTCCCAGCCCGGCTCTGGCCGATTCGCGCAAATAGTCTCAGAGGCAAAGACACGGACTGCGCAGAAGGCGCAGCACTGCCAGCAGCAGCAGCAGCAGCAGCAGCAGCAGCAGCAGCAGCAGCCTCTCCACAGCGTCTCACCGGCATGCGCGCTGCAGCAACCCCCGCCTTGTGTCTTTTCGACCTTTTAGTGTTTGAGGACCTCAGAAGCCTCCCCCCCCGCAGGCGCTCCCCCCCCAGCTCCTTCCACAGCAGCAGCAGCAGCAGCAGCAGCAGCAGCAGCAGCAGCAGCAGCAGCAGCAATGTTGATATACTTTCGACTGATATCGGAGCATGCAGGAACTTACCGCGAGTGCCCCATTGGGGGCCCCACAGTTAGTGTGGGGGAGTTGAAGCTGCTGCTGGCGCGTCAGTGCGGCTTTGCTGCAGACTATCGCCGGAAGATAGACTTGAAGATCTTCCTGGTTTCCTCCAAAAGCAGCAGCAGCAGCAGCAGCAGCAGCAGCAGCAGCAGCAGCAGCAGCAGCAGCAGCGGCGGCGGGGAGGGGCCGCAGGAGGAGCTGACGGAGGCGGAAGACGAGCAGCAAGTGCCGGCGTTTGCGAAGGTGGTGCTGCAGCGGCGGGTGCTGCGAGCAGCAGCAGCAGCAGCAGTGCTGCAGCACGAGGCCCGCAGCAGCTTGACTGCAGCAGAGTGGGGGGGGGCCCTGCAGCGGCGCGGGGGGGCCCCCAAGCCGCTGCTGCCAGCAGAATGGATTTGCTGCTTCTGCGGGGGCCCCATGAGGAGTCCGCTGCTGATAAAGTGTGCTGCTAACTGCGGCCACTCTGCATGCAGAACTTGCATAGAGCAGCAGCTGCAGCAGCAGCACGAGTGTCCTTTTTGCCACTCGGCTTTTCGGCAGCTCATCAAGAACAAGCGCCTCGAAGAAATGATCAAAAGTGTCAACTTGGCGGACTACGAGCTTCCTGCTGCTGCTGCTGCTGCTGCTGCTGCTGCAGCAGCAGGGGGCGCCGCTGCAGCAGAGGCGCCGCCCCAGCCGCCGCTTGCGGCGGGCGAGCTGCGCTTCAAGCAGCAGCAGCAGCAGCAAGCGCCAGCAGCAGCAGCAGCAGCAGCGAGTCGGCAGCAGCCGGGGGGCGCGGCAGCAGCAGCGGGGGGCCCCGCAGCAGCAGCAACGAAGCAAGAGCCCGGCCCCCGCAGCGCGCCGGAGGGCCCCCTAGCAGCAGCAGCAGCAGCAGAAGCAGCAGCAGCAGCAGAGCAGCAGCTGCTGCAGCAGCTGCTGCAGCAGCTGCTGCAGCAGGGGGCCCCTGGGCCTCCCCGCGGCACTTCATTTATTTGCTGCCAGCAAAAAACCTGCAGCTGATGCGGCAGCTGGACTTGATGGCAGTGGAAGCAGCATCGGAGCTTGCTGCTGCTCTTGCTGCAGCGTGCATGCGCGAGCCTGCTGCTGCTGCTGCAGCCAACGGCAGCGCAGCAGCAGCAGCAGCAGCAGCAGCAGCAGACTTCCTCGGCCCCTGCGGCGCAGCAGCAGAAGACTTGCTGATTGTTCCTTGCTGCCTCTCGGGGGGCTCTTCTTCTTTTTCCGTCGGAGGCTTCATCCGACTCCGAGCAGCAAACAGGGTACAGTCTTCGGACCCTGCCTATTCCCAGCTCCTTTCCCACTGGCTCACTCACCAGGGGGCCCCCCCGGGGGCCCCCCCGGGGGGCCCCC
>NW_013654376.1:0-25506 GCF_000499385.1 Eimeria necatrix
CAAAATGTTTCTTGTCATTGCGAGAAACAGCAACAGATCCCCGCCTTACACGACTGGCAACGTGCACTGCAGGTAAAACACCCGAAACAAACATTCTCATGAACGCTTCAGAGTAACACAGTGAACTTTTGTTAACGCACCGGCTCACGTAGGAGCGGGCCAGCTGAAAACATGCATGATGCCAAAGTATAGACATGCAAGCAAGTCATCGTAGCCACGGACGGATTCCTAAAGTTGCCTGTTGCACTGGTAGATCATTCATCAGTAACGTTTGCACCACTATCTGCGCATTAGAGAAGTAGCCCTTCTGAGCTTAGTGCACCGCAAACGCATCAGTTGTAAGCAGTGAAACGAGGAGGCTGTGACGCACGAAGCTGTTTACAGTTTGCGTTGTGCAACACTGGAACTTGTCGATTCAATAATTTCTGCCAACACACAGAAGGTGAGTCACATATTCAAGAGCGCGCTTGCCGAAAAGGTAGAGCGCGTCAATTGTACAGAGCTTCAGCTCGTTTGAGCACTCTTAAGGCGCACTGGCGAGACTGTGAGTCACATATTCAAGAGTGCGCTTGCCGAAAAGGTAGAGTGCCTCAATTGTACAGAGCTTCAGCTCGTTTGAGCACTCTTAAGGCGCACTGGCGAGACTGTGACTTTGGGCTGAATATGCGTCGAAGCGAAAGAAGAGCTTTCGTGTCGTTAGAGGGCATGTGGGTATTTGTGCGCGAATCACGTATTGTGCCTTTATTCTGGTGTTGCTACGCCAGACGCGCCTGCAGCGGCGCACATCATCTCGTAAAATGAGTGTTGCATATGGTAGCGTCTCAAGTGGCTGGAGCTGTTTTTGTTTGCGTATGATGATCTGGAATGTTTGTTGCCCTCTTCTAGCAATTCTGCACCTGTTCCAAGGAAACTGAAGCAGCAGCTAGCGAAATATCACTTGTGTCAAATGGAACGAAGCAGGCCTCAGAATGGCGTAGAGTTGAGGGAATTTCAGGAGGACGCTCCGGAAGTGAAGTTTCTGCATGCCTCACAATGCTCAGATGTTGCCACTATCTGCCGGCATTGCGGTGAATTGGCTAGGAAGCAAAGCTGGATTTTCAGGAAATGCTTGTTTGCACAATCCATGTGTGTAACTTGAAAACATTCATGTTTCGTGGAGACACGTGTGGTGCTGCGCGACAGGCCCCTGCCTGCCTTGGTGCGTCGTTTGTGTTGTGTCGTTGGTGTTCGCCGTTTGGAAGCACTTACTCGGAAATAATGCGTGCAAGGCGAATCCTGTTTGAATGCTCTGCAGAGGCAACCTCCCGTATTCAGCCAGCGGCTGATCCTACTGATTGTTACTGTTGTTCCCTTAATCCTGTTTTCGTGAGGTGATGTCGTTTTTGCTTGCAGGTGCGAGTATTGTATTCACAGAAATGACAGAGTCTCTGGTGCATGTGTTGGTATATGGGGTACTCACAAAAGAATTTTTCTTGATTCGCAAAAGAGTTTTTCTTGCGCGCCACAGCAAGTATGTTTTGTGAAGCCAGAGTTCATAGCCATTGGGAGGTCGAGTTCTTTTTGAAGCAGGGCTTGTGTTTATTTAGTTGAATCTGGGTTTTGCAGTCATCTAATGCTTGAGTCGGCGTTCGGCCGTCCGTCACAAATACCCCAATGTTTATCAGGTTAAACGTGAAAATTTGTCTGTTATTGAATAATGCCACTTTCTGCCATCATTCGTCTTAGCGATTAGCTGCAGCGCCTTTTCTATTAAACGTTCTTCTCCTCAAGTTCTGGTGTGTTGACGGTAGCGTGCTCTTGTCACTCTGTTGTATGCAGCTCGCTGCTTGTTGTAGTGCAGTGAGAGCTCTCGAAACGCGACAACTGAATTTTGCGATGAACAGAAAATGGAACACTGTCTTAGCTTGTGCCACTATGGTATGTTACCTTGCGCAGGTCCTGTCAATTCAGATGGTGAGTTGGACACGCATAAATCCATTACCAGAAGGGAGCAGCAAGCGGAACCATTAGCTCTCAGCTTTTTCACGTGAGGAATGCAGCACTATTCTTGAAAGCGACAGAATTTTTGCGTTCAATAACGCACAGTTGCTCGGCACTGGCTCGAAGTGAGTATTGCCTTTGCAGGTCCCGTCTTGGAACCAGTTAGCTAGCCATGCATTTTTTTAGCGTCCATGTTAGCATACTTCTTTTCCGGCGCATTATGTGCAGGCCGCGCATTCGTCTCCTACTTATTAATCTGCACCAAGAATTCAAAAGGATACGTTTCTTCTTTGCGGAACCGTCAAGCACATAGAGTTGCACGTCCGCGTTGCAAGGAGTCAGTTAGCGAGCGACATATTTGTGTGTGCTGATGTGTGAGGTTTGCATTATTGAGCTTTGGATATTGTTCTCGGATGAGTCAACTCCGTCTTCGCTGTTTGTCGTTCGATGTCGTTTTATGACGTATTCTATCGAGTTTCTTACTACTTTGTTTTCTCTTATTGCTTCGTCTCAGCTCTTTGTTGCTCATCACACTTTCTTGAGTTTGCAAAAGCATGGTCGCAATCACATCCTCCACTTTGCCTTTTTAAAGTTATTCGCGAAATATGATTCTTTTGAGAGATCGTTTCGGTTGCAAGTTTTGACACAGAAAACAACTTGATGAAACCATCACGAGTGTAACGAATTTGTTTGCAGCCCGATGGCAGAGCAGAAAAACATGACTACAAGGCTGTGAGTATCATAATTCTTAGTGGATGGGGTAAAAGCTTGAAAATACATTAAATTGTGGAATGCGGCAGCATGAAAAATCCAACGAGGACTGTTGCGTGAGGCGCGATCAAATCCCTTGATGCCATTATGCCTTACTTGTGAATAAAACATTTCCAGAATTCACCATATGCTTAGGCTGAATGTCCGTGCTTCGAGAAGAATGTTATTTGTTCACTTGCAGTCGTCTAAGTCAGTATATCCCAAGGTTTGCAGACTGTTCGGTCAAGTGCTTCCCGCATACGTAAATGCGGCTTGGTGAAAACACACCATTTTCTCATGAGCATACTGGGTATTGGGACACTTGATAAGCAGAGCAGCAACTTATACAGTGCTCTTGTAAGGCATGTTTGTCCCTGCATTTTAGTCATAAGCACACTGGAAATTGAGACACTTCAAAAACGCAGAAGCAACTTATAAAATGCATTTACAGAGCAACGGCATGCCTTGTTTGTCGACCCTGTAGGGCTTCCAGCATCCCGCGACAATGTCGTCCGTCTTACCAGCTCGTGCGTGTTTAGGAGTTCATAAAAGTGCTGTTACGTCATCGCTGCCTCTGTCAGTGAGGGGAAAAAAATTCTCATGTGCGAGTTTAGCTTGATACCAGACTTTGTAGCCCCATTTGAAGCTGTTTATTTTATCTTCCTTTCGTGGCTACTGCATGAGTTCTCCCCGCGTGTTGTATTATGTCCCAGTCTCCCTCGCTTTGAAAAGTCGACTTTATGAATCATCGTGCGGTGCACGGAACTGTTTGAAACAATAGCTAGTGCGTCAGGTCATTAGGTTGGCTTTGCTGTTAAAAAACAGATTGCACAAATACGCTGGTGTATCGTGTAAAATTCAACTATTCTTGGATTTTGTGAGACTTGCGAAGGCCGGTTAATACATTAGCAGATTACCGTTTCAACGTTTTTCGGCATTTGACGTAAATGACATAGTCTGTGTTTTCCTCTCTAGCTGGCTCGTGACGGGCAAGCTCTGCCATGTTTATTTTTTCTTCAGCTGGATGATTTGGTTATGCTCAGGACTAATTCCTTCTAAGCGCCGCACCTGAGTGCAGCCATATGTAATTACAAGCATAAGACCTCATTGCAGCAACGGAAGGTGCAAGAGTGGACTTCAAATTTGTTTTTCCACGTTCCACCATATGTGCACACTTCATGCAGCATGCATATCCAATTATCAGCGACAATGGATCGCGCAGAATGTATGTTAGACGAACTACTTAGAATTAGCATGCAAAGAGTACACAGTCAAGTAAGGAATGAGATATCAAAGTTTGCCATGTTATCCAGATGTTCACAAGAAAATATATCTGAAGATACTTTTGGAGAGAATACTTATAGCAGCAACGTTGAAGTGAAGCTGTTGTGGTAAGTATATGTCACCCCACCGGTTTATCTTTTCTGCCAGCACGTTTCTGTCTGGTTAAAAGCACTTGAGCAGCATATTCCCAACCAGCGGAGCAGAACACCACCTTGGTAAGCACCGAAAGAAAACTGTTTCTACGTTGTGCTATAACATATGTACATGATATTTTAAAGCATATTATAAGTCGCCGAGGAGAATATATATTCCGCAAGGATACTTGATGGGCATTCCACAGTCCGTACGTGCCCTAGGAGCATTCCAAATTGCGTTTGGTTTATACTATCGGTGAAGATAGAGGACTTTATGCTTTAGACAAACACAGTGCCTAGGACTCTAGTCCAGAACTCGCCACACTGTTTTATTTGTTTCTGCTCTTCAAAATCAGGCATAAACGTTTTCTTGATCTTGTCCAAATGGATTGTGATTTTGTTTGTGTATTGTATGGCCCTGTTAGTGCTTCTAGATATATTGAGTCTTTTTTGGTTTGTGGACTGCCATGTCTGGTCATTCGCTTTATGTCCCAGTAAACGCCGTGCTATTTTAAAGTGTTTTAGCCAGACGTTTTATGCTAGCAGGACGTGCGACCCATAAGATTGCTTTCCTGTGGATGCTGGTGCGCCGACATGCGTGAAGGCATCTGCTGGGCAGGTTATGCAACACTAAGACAATATTGCAGGAAACAAGCACAGTGATAAAGCGGTTGCTTACAAGCAGCCAGTTCTGCTTGGACATTGGATTTAAAGAGGCTGCTGAAGGTAGCAGAAGCTCACAATCGTGCATTCGGCACAGTGTTGACCATACAACAACGTATCATTCTCTCCGAGACGCATGGCAACCGTTGCTCGGGACATACACACGTTGCCAACTGATAAACATAATGCATTTGGTTTGGCGTTTAAGGGAAATCTAAATTTTTAACATGACAAACTAAGATGCTGTAGATTTGCTGACCCCCACTCTTACTTTGGCGACGGGAGGATGCCTGCTTCACAAAGCGAAACAACAAGCGTCGTTCTAGAAAATAATCACCCTTCCAAATAAGAGTACAGCAGTGGAGGGGTCGAAGCCCTACCCATCCTGGCAGGGGGTAAGCTAGGGGCGGAATTTTCTAGGTAGAAATAAGCATGTTCTGAGAGGGCTATGTGGGTTTTTGCATAAATAGCAACACGCGTAATGGTGTGATAAGCTCTGCATTCGGAGCGCGTTCTGGTGGCGTAGCAAAAGGTTTCGAAGGCAAGTTCCTGTCTGATCCTATCTAAATAAAGCATGCATTTAGATGCCTCGATGGAATGTACAGTGCTGCAAATGCGTTGCAGAGGTAGGCGCCCTACGACAAAAAATGCCACATTCGCTGTACGACACGGCCCATGGTGCTGTTTGCCCTGGCCAAAACTTCCCGAACGCATGGTTCTACACGCTGCACGCCATAACTGTAGATACAATTGCACAAGGATTTGGCCTTTCTCTTACCGCCAGCCTGTGCGTCAAATCGGTCATATGTAAAACAGCGTCATTGTGCTTCAGTAATGGTGCTACACAGAGCCTCTCTTTTATCTGCTGCAGGATCCTGCTGGCTGTATGTGCCTCTGTTCTAAGCTCTGTTGACCAACATCTTTTTCACTAGTTTTTTGCAGGCACTCAGCGTGATTTGAATCGAGTTTTTTCTGTCTTTTCTGGGAAACGTTTCCTTGTGGCCTCGATTGTTCTGCAAGTTACCGAACGGTTGTAAAAGAACTACATCGAGGTCTTAATAGAAAAAACTCTCATTTCGAAGAGTGTTTAGCTTGTGGTCGTTGCGCTAGAGACCAAGTCGTAAGCGTTTCTGAATGCAAGTTGCCTTGTGCAAATGTGTACGCAATCAATTGACTCGTTTGCACAGAAGGGCTGCTTGCATGCCAATGCATGATGCCGCTGGTACCCCAGGAAGTTCGTGGAATGAGCAACTGAACAAATGCACAGTCACAGTTATGGAGGCTCACACGTTAAGGGGGCGTTGTAGCAACTGTAATGGAGGCGACGTTAACTGTCAAGAGCGCTATTTCTCTTTTAGGATTCAGAGCCAAGCAACAGCCCAAAGCAGCATACTTCTTTGCAATGTGAGGGCCTGTGCGATTCCCACGTCTTTGCTGTCTAATAAATGCAACGGACACTGATATTCGAATAATTGTCTTTGCCGTTTCATACCACATATTTCTTAATGTGAATTTTACGGCTCACCAAGTGTGTGCACTTTTGTTCCACATCGCTTGCGCAGCGCGCACCACTTTTGTGTGGCTTCTTCCAGCGCATTTGAATGTCTGTCGCCCATGTTTTTTAATGCGAATTTCAAACAGTCTGATGTGACTCCTTTTCCTGAAGGAGCTTGCGGTTTCGCTATTTCATTTTGTGCCGTCTTTCGACGCCCATTGTCGCCGCACCCAGAAGATTCACGCATGTAGCAGGGAGTGAGGTCTTTGCGAACACTACACATACATCGATTTTATTTGTAAAGAGTAACTATGCATTGCAACAAGTGACATAATGATTCGCAAGGTGCGTTCAAAAAGTAGTCCATGCGTACCTATTCGCCGTTACCAGCTTCTATAAGGATGACTAAATTGCATGGATGGTGACGTTTTTCTTGGATGGTTGATGTTGGCCGGGAATCGTAAGAAGGGTTGTGTGCTACGTTGAGACCACTTCGAGTTTTTCAGTAGCTGTGTCGCTCATTTTTTTCATGCGAGTAGTGTTTGTGGATTCCTTATGGTGGTGTGAAATTTACTTACTTGAGTTCTTACCACAGGCGACGCCTCCCTCTCTAAATTTTCCAGTGTGAACGAAAAGCATTTGCTGTTCGCACGAAGAGGAAAGACAGGGTGAATCGCAGCTGTATAAAAGACAAACAATTGTGTTCCTGTGCGTATATCTCCGGGTGAGAGGAAATAAGTTAAGCATTGTCGCACAAACATTTAGATCGTAAGTGCAACCAGGCACAACAAACTAGATTTCACCTATGCATGGGAGGCTAATAATAAAATGAGTACACATTTGTTGGGGAAAAGGTCTACGCACCGCTTGATTCGTTTAGGCGTAGAATCCACTTGATTTTGTAGCTGGCAAATCATTTCCCGCGTAACGCTCGCTGCTATGTGAGTGTTTAGTGATTCGCCGTTCGTGGTCTCTACCTGGACTACGCGCCGTCTATTGATAGACTGCGACGGCTGGAGTGAAATGCACGCATTGCGCGGCCTCGCCTATCGCAAATTGAAGGTGCCCCATACGATTCTTGAATTAAATCTAATCAAGATGTTTATTTTCAAAAGAAATATCTTTCAAAGGTACTGATGGGCTTGTTCAATACTTCATGTGCGACGTTACAACTGAAAGAAAACCGGATGCAAATTTTCTTGAGAAAAGACTTTTCAATCGTGTCAATGCTGAGGCCGAAAGCTGTTGTCGCCAGTGTTCATTTACTCACAAGGATGTGTGTCGAAAACGGCATAATCAGATAACATCAAAGTGAAAGCTTGTTCAATGACGCTCCACTCTCCGCAGTTGTATATCGTTTCTGTTGTGCTCCTATAGTGCCGACTATACTTGCTGCTTTCCATTGTCTCCGATGCTCTATGCAGATGCTTTGTTAGAGGTGTTAAAATTTTGCATTTTTCTGCTGAAAAATGTTCTGGCATGAGTTGCAGAGTGTTGTCAGTGGGAGTTCGCTCATTTCATCTTGTTCTTGGAGTTTTCCCGTGAGTCTCAGAAGGATGCCAGTTTCGTGGCGCTTTGTTTCAGGGGCTACATTCATCTCGAAAAAAATATGTAAGGCTTAAGATCGGTCTTCTCAGTGTACTTTCCCCTAGCATGCCCAGCAAACTAACTGTCCTCTTGTTCCATTGAAAAAAACCCGTGAGAAAGTGAATCCGTCTTTACCCAAAGGACGTGCGCAAAAGCCTGTGCCACGCTGCTCTGCGAATGGGAGATTTGTAGCCACTAGTACTTTCCAGACCCACACGGGAAACGAATGCGTCCATTTGCAGTCTTGAGGGGGGTCCAGCACAATTGCACATAGTTAGGGTGCCTTTTAGCCCAGGATGAGAGGACATACACAGGCTCTAAACGCTGTGTTATCCGGACGTTCAATTGTCCCTACACACTATAGTGGCCATGGTTCGGTATGAATCACACTGCTCATTTCTCTGATCGAGCACTGCGATTCATACCTAGCCATGACCACTACACTGTGCTTTACAAACATGTCAACGACGGCATCGACGTTCTGGGTTACACTGTTGTGTGCTTCATGTTTATTCTGCTTAGGTTGTAGTACAATATACAATCTATGGTTGCTCGGGCGTGCTATGCCAGCTTGTGAGTGGGACAAACACTGTGTGCTTTTCAAAATGAAGCGAACTTTTGTGTGGAAATAGACGCAGTCAAGCCACTTTGTTTGCTAGTGGAGACTTTGCGTGTGCATTCGAAGGTTTTGCAAGTTGGTTCCCACACCAGGCCATGTTACACAGTGATTAAAATCAGATTTTTCGCGGTGTACAAATTCCGGGAAAAAGCGTTTCAGTGACCAAATTTAATGATTTTACAGAACTAAATGTGTTTAGAAAGCAGCAGTACCCCACATTAGGTCTACGAAAGTTCAAGCTTCCTTTTGTTTGCGCTATTATTGCATGATCCACCACGCACAGGGTTTGCGCCTTGTGCTGCAAAGGGCGGCTAATATACAATTGCTCATACCTGTTTG
This sequence comes from Eimeria necatrix, assembly GCF_000499385.1. Taxonomy (NCBI): domain Eukaryota; phylum Apicomplexa; class Conoidasida; order Eucoccidiorida; family Eimeriidae; genus Eimeria; species Eimeria necatrix. The sequence continues at coordinate 8,852 of NW_013654376.1, forward strand.
CAATGATTATTTTGCAGGAAGCCATGAATCGCCACACGCTTGCCTTCAGCGATCGTCTGTGCTTGCCCTGCTCTGTTTATCAGTCTTTGCACTGCTGCTTCCGAAACTGAAACGCTTTTGCAGCAAGTGCGTTTAACCAGCGACTTCTGAACGCTATCAACTACAGTTAGTGATAAGTTGCACATGGTGTGCAACTCAGCATAAAATCTTTGCTTTAATAAAAACTGAAGCCTACGAGCAAAGCTGCTACTTTACGGTTTTGATGACGAAGGAACAGGAAATTTCGGCCAAATATTCTTTTGATACACCGCAAGCTTCGTAAATCACGCTGGTTGATGTGAACAATCTTGATACTGCACTGTGTGTCTACTATATTTGCAGAATGATTGCCCTAGTCTGAAATGGATTTTAAGAAAACACTGTTGCAGCTATCTGCTGGATCTTGTTTTCTGGCAGCTTAGAGACCGAATCGTTAGTAAGCACCATTTAGTCTTGGACGATGAACCCATGCGCACAGGATGGTCTTCATGATACATCCAATATAATTGGGCATTTCCATTTCGTCCGGCTTTTACACTCAACCGCAGGCCTGCAATAAGTGTATTAGCCGCAACAACGCAATTAAGCATGAATAAGTGCTGGCTTTCTATAAAGGTCGCATGGAATCGGCTTGAGGTATTTTAAAATTCATGAACACGCTTTGAAGCAATAGATGCCGAGCGGTGACCGGCGCATGCATGACACCTGAGTACCCATGCGAGAAAGTGCCGTTGGTGGCACGTTGCCGTCTTCATGATCTTTTCAGCGACAAGCATATCTTCAATAACAGGCTGTGCGCGAGACGCTTTCGCAGTTACCTAACCGATCACATGGAAGAGACAAATGTATGCTTACGTTTAGCCTTTTGTGGTCCGGAAGTTATCGTTTTTGCGTTTGTTAGCTGTGCTGAAAGCATGCATATGAGCACGGTGTCTGCGCTGTGGAACGACAGAGTATGGGATCCAAAAGCGAGTTCTTCATGCTTTAAGGTAGGTTCACCGACTTGCTTGACAGCTTAGTATTCCTGCCGGCTATGTGACATCGCCACTGATTTAATAAAAACGCAAGGCCACATGAGCATGTCCCTTTCACAACTATTCATGACAGGCGCGAAGCGAATTCCCTGACAGAACTGCTTCGACCAGCACCCTGGGACTGTATTTGGTGCCAGCTAGTGTGTTGGCAGACCTAAATGAGCCACGAAAACCGAGGCACTAAGCGAGTTGTTTAAGAAGGTGACCCTTGTAGGCATGTGCAAGTGCAGCTGCGGATTGGCACCATTTGTGCATTCGCGCCTGCATAGTAGCGTGACCAGCAAAGCGGGACCAAATGTTTCGTATTGCGTAATGCCTTTTCGTCCTGCCGAACTAGACGTTGAACGCTGTCACGAAGTAGATATATATGTAGATATCCAGCAAATCGAAATTGACCCACCGCACTGCATATTTCTGCAGAAATATTCGCATTGAAACTGCTTCATATAATTATGATGAGAAATCACTCCGTTGTCGTGTTTTCATCTAATCTGTAAATCTGCACTAGCAAAGTGATGCTCGTGAGCGTATGCATGACTTTAGCCTACTACGTAATGGTTCATAAATTGCTGCGGGAAACAGAGGCGCCTGAAAATTGTGACAAAAACGTGCGTAGGCACAGCTACGCAGAAACAAGTAAAGTGTAAGAATGAATGATTGTTGTGCTAGTTAGTGCGCCCTCTGATTTTGCCAATGAACCTAAGCATCTACAGCGAATACTGCAAACAGCCGCGCGTGCAAATTGTCGCAAAAGCTACCTTGCCCCCGGCACTTTGTCCAGGTCGTTTATATGAAATTTGCAGATGCTTGGACTATCAGCCGTCATGTAATATCTGTGCTGCTCTGTTATCTGATGGCGACTCACGAACTCGTTCTAAAGACTTTGCATACGTGTTCCCTAGTGAATTGTTGCTTTGTACTACTATCCACAATGAAATGCTGCCACCTGTTACCATCTCGATGCAAACAACGTGACGCGCTGTGCCTCCGAACTGCAATAGCATATGTGTTCACGCCACTCCGATTCCTTGGGGGGCCCCCTTGCTGCTGCCATCTTCGCTGCTGCAGCATCCAAACCCCAAGCCCCTGCAGGCACTGGCGGGGCCACTGGGCTGCTGCTTCCGTCGCCCAGCGAAGGGAAGCCCGAAAGGGGCGACAGCGGCAAGCTCGGACTTTCCCATTGAGCAGCAGCAGCAGCATCAGCAGCAGCAGCAGTGCGAGGGACTGTACCAGCTTCCCCAACTTGTGGACCACGCGTCATGCATTTGATCTCGTGATTTTCCAGGAAGTGAATCACATATGCCGAACCGTGCAGCTACACGCAATGGCTATGTTGTGTACAGCAAGGAGAGACTGCTTAATTATCATTTCGCAATATATTCTATTTGGTGCATTACGAGTGTTTGGATGTTCCTCTAAATCATCTTGATCGGACGCTGCACTGGGAGCTGTAACGCTTTGATACCCGCAAAGAGTTTCTTGAGCATGCCAGGTGGTCACCCGGTTTGCACTAAGTGTTCAGACGTGCTATTAGTTGCATGCTGATGGGCCTGCTCGGTCACTAAAGGCATTAGGATCTTTGGTGTTAAGCGTGATCTGTTATTCCCCGAAATGAAAGACAAAATGTATCGCGCGCTGCTGCGTGGGGTTCTCTTTGCCCTAGTCTCTGACGTTAGCAGGCTTACAGACCTCCGAGCTACTTTTTCTCAATTTGGACTAATCGCAGGAGACCGAAGGATTTCTCACAATTTTTCTCTGGAGGCCAGAAACTGTTTGAAAGCATTTTCTTGCTGCAGGCTCAGGACAGCTGCTTTTGTATTTCTGCAGGTTGTTTGAAGGAACAAAGGAGGCCGTTTGCGAGGACAGGCAGTAAGCCACGCGTCGCACATCAGGTGAAGTTTATCGTTATTAACAAAATCAAGCTGACGTTTCTGCACATGCATGCACAAGCGTATGGCTGTAAAGTATGCGGGTTATCCAAAATTGCTTTTAAAAGGTTTAAACGCCTAACTGATTTTTTGAATGTTCGAATGACACGTTGTATCGTCTTGATATTACGTTGTAACAAGTATCAGCTGTTTTTCATTTTTCTAGGTGCTCTCCCTTGAGTCATGCCTGTTCCGAAGGGGCAACGACATAAAGCAAAAGCGTGCTTTTTTTCTTGTTGCACCAATCTAGAGTTGCGCAATTTTACAGGATGGGATTGCTTCTGCTTTGCCAATACAGCGCCAGAAAAGATCGGGTAACAGGAGCCACCTAGTTGAGGCTGCAAATCTTATTTCTGACTTGTTCATATATCCACTTCACCTGCGTGTTTTCCAGTAGCTACCGGTTTAAAAATGCCAGTTCGTGAGCTTATATAGCATTCAGAGATGCTTAACAACTGCAAAGCATTGCATGTGCGGGAGGACACAACGTTGTGTGCCCGAACCTAGGTGGGCGCAAATTTTCTTCAATCGTGAAAAGCGCCTTCTTTTGCTGCTGTTTCCAAAGGCTACGAGTAAAACGTGCCCTGCACGCATTGTCTGGCTGCCGATATCTGTTCACATCCTCGAACAATCTTGATAGCATGCTAAATTTCTTCTTGACGAGTGTATTGCACTCACCGCTCTTAGTTCTTGATTATTTACCCCTTTCTGCGTCATTTATCTCGATTTGAGCACCACTATCAGCTCGCAAGTACAGTGCAATACAACTAACATGCAGCGAGTCGGACTGAAACCAGCGTATCTTGCACGCTACCCAACCTTCTAGTGCGTGCGCTACCCATGCAGCCCTGATCATTGATTGGAGCCACTACACGCGGCACACACACAATATGATTCGAAGCTCTACATTTTTTCTTGAATAGTCGTCAAACTATATGTTGAAACACAAAATGACTGCGAGTGGAGTCCACTGGATCCGAGTGAATATTTGAATTCAAAGGGTGGTCATAAGCTGTGCAAGATCAGTTTGCCCGAGGCTATATTCAGCCTGCTGTTGTGTGCACGTTTCTTATTAGTCCATTAACTTAGGCGCTAAATACTGTGTAAATCGCGTTATGAGACATCAGTCAGCCATTCTAGTCTCGAAAGGTTCCAGTCCAGAGGCGCTGCAGATGGAACTTGCTTCCGCGTTAACTTTTCAAATGTTCAATTCAGAAATAAGATAAAAATCATTCACATACACGAGCTAATAACATTTTGAAAGTTGCTTTCGTACTACAAAAAGCGATTCTTACGGAATTTAGGACGTGCGTTGCCCGACACCGATGCAGGAAAAGATTTATTTTCAAGCATTTCAAATCAACTCCGTAACAACCGCAAATTACATAGTTAACGACAAAATCTTATGTCCACCCACAATTAATCTATCTAAAAGAAAACTCCTGTTTGGCTCGGGTTATGGGCGATGCCTTCCTATTGGCTATAAGCAATTCGCACTGCATAAAAAATTTTTGTTGTGTCACTAGCTGTGGGCGGGAAATGCTGCAGAATGACTATGTTGAGTCAGTTGCAAGTGCATGCTGCCCAATTAATTATGAAAGGCAGTAGAGCTGTGTCTCAATCTATGTGATTTGCTGTTATTATGTAGGCGGCTTGAAACGTTCTAAAAGAATTCTTGTACCGCGCAACTGCATTCCTGGGTACGTCTTCAGATGTTGCAGTATTGGCTGGGCCCACTCGGCTCATACCTTTTTCAGGAAGTGTGCTTTGCACATTATGGGATTAGGAAGAATAGAGTGCAGCCTGGCATTCTGTCTTTGCATGCAAGGAGGCCTCAGTACGCAATGACAAGCGAAATGCCGCATATCTGGCCCAACGTACACAGTAGAAAAGCTCGCACATCGCGTCGTATCGTCGTGATGAATTACGCTGACCAGCGGCAACAAGGCTATCTTTCTGTAACGAAAACATGAGCTTAACATAGACACACACATTTTCGTTTTTGTGGTCTAGGCAGCTCTACAGGACAGTATGGGCGAAAGTACGCATTAACTACTGCCACGTCTGCTGCGTGATGCTTTGGTAAGCGCCGTTACGAGTTGTACACGCTTTATGCATCTACACAATCGCAACTAGTCCTTCGGTGTGCCATGAAGAATGTATGTTCCCAAGTACACTTGACACTGCCAGCTCGCCTATAGACAAAGACGCTAATAAACGAGTCTTATGTAAGCTTCGTTTATTGTAGCTTTACGTGACTTGCCATCTATACCAATCTTTCGGGCAGAAGCAGCCGTTTTTCTTGTTGTGATGCCTTCTGGATAGAAAGGCGTTGCTCGCTTATAGGGCATTACTCAAACCTCCAGAATATATCTTTTGCCACTACTGTCCATTGGGCTAGAAACAGGCATTATACTTGCAGCTGCCGAGCCGTTTTGCACGTTGCCAATAGCGGCTTTTTTAAAGCAGTTGTATTGCTCGTTCCTAAGTCCATTCTAGAATAGCCTTATATCGTCTCCTCATGTAGCCAAAATTACTTCAAGGTAAAGCAAAACGATCTGTGTCTGCAGGGAGTATGTTACATTCATGGTATTCAAAAGCCCCCAAAACAAACGCAGATGCACCGTTGTAATTTATGGATAGGACGGGCAAATACAAAGCTGGAGATGTTCGCCTTTTGTCGCGAATATTGCGTTACTCGTATTTTTGCTGCATTTGCTATTACACAATTCGGAGACTTTTACGTTGGAATTTGACCGAAAGGCCATGCTGTTTTATGCCTTGCACATTCCAGTTCCAGCTTGCTGACGTCAGCAGACCAGAAATCACTCAATCGTCCAAAAGAGCTGACTGTAGACATCCCGCATGTTGCGCCGCAGCAGCTTAGCCGCCTTGTGAATTACCCTCAAGGGCGACGATTGTAACTTTGACACGGACGATGGCGCATGGAAGGCAACTAAGATTCTCATTATTACTATGAAAAGTTGAACAATATCACTCACGAAGGACACTGATCATGCAGGGCCAGAATCGCAACAAAACCCAGATTGTCAGTTTGCAGCTCATTAGTTGACTTCAGCTCAGCCAAAGGTCAGATTGCTGCAATGACACCATGCGGTTATACCCATGCCAAACTGGGAAGTTACACCACATGATAAGTTTTGTCTACCATCTCTAGGTACTGGGCGACTAGTTCGACGTTTTCACGCGCCATCAATGTACACATCTTGAAGCAAACGTATTTGCTTTACTGCGCATATGGTACAGTTGCCAAACATAGTAGCATTCCACTCACTGCTAGTTACACAAGGTCTTCGCCAACAATTTATACGGACACAATTTCCCTGGAGTTGTTCAATGAGCCTTCAGGAAAATAAAAGCGCTGGGCTGCTGCCCAAAATCCCGCCTGTTGCCGTACAATATTTTCAAATACAAGGATGTGGGCCACCACAAGCATGGAGCCTCAGTGCATAGTAGCCTTCGATGACGCAGTAATAAACTGTATCAGGAACTCCACGAGTTCAAATGTGAATTTGCTGGCTAAATATAATAAATTGTTGGTTGATATTTGGTTGGGGTCGTCGTCCTGAAAGATGTGAATATGAGAGGGGCACGAACATGCTATAGGCGGATCGCAGCGCGCTGAGCACTAATTTTTCGCAATGCGGTTGCCGCGTGATGCTTTAGAAATCATAGCAGAGGTATGCCGTCGCAGGTAGTGCTGCGCTTTTGCTTTCAAGACGTCTGTGCCATTCGATATTTTTCAATTATGTACGTATAGTGTACAGACTCGAATGATTTGCATTTCTTCAGCTGCTTTCAAGACGTCTGTGCCATTCGATATTTTTCAATTATGTACGTATAGTGTACAGACTCGAATGATTTGCATTTCTTCAGCATTCTGCTGTTTCTACGGTGCGCACGGGCAGACAGGAAAGCAGTTACCTTTTCGAGGAGCAAATAAATCTGTGTCGCTTGCATATCTGCGATTCCACAAGCTGTGTGAAGCAGAGAGCTGCAGTTTGTAGACTGCTGAGCCTTTTGTGCAGGTAGATCGTGCCATGAAATGCCAACGAGCAAATAATTGATCCACGATGCACCTGCCGCACAGCTAGTCAACACCCGTTATTCACCTCTGTCATTTGGCACATTCAATAGGCTTGGACAAATGCTAGTTATGGTAAGGCCCAGAGCCAGAGAGCTGTGCACAGCACATTGAATGAACTGTCCGACAAACATTATCGTATAACTATCTACCGATTGCGCCCCGGTTATGAGAAGCTTTTACTGTTCTTTTTGCTGCATAACCGAAAAGTGCCGTTGGCTGCCGCAAAACAGGAGTATTCTCCAAAGGAACAAACTTTACCCTCGACTGGCAGACAGCAGCTCAAAGAGGTGTGATGGCCGTAGCGGTAGAATATGAACCTGACCCTCCATGCTTTTGCCGAGCGTTTCAATACCAAAATTCTCGCCTGATTCCGTTGGAGGCGCCAGAGTATTGGAATAGGTCTATTTTTTAGTGAACCACGTTGTAGCTGGTACGTCACGTGATCTTCGTGTCCCATTGTGGCACGAAGTCGACGTTCAGTCTTGCTAAGCTAATAAAAGCCATCACAAAAAAAGGAGGGTCCGAAACACCGGCAGCAAAATATAAGGGACGAAACACATTCAAACCACTTGAGTTTCACGCCGCCCACTTGACAAGGATTCTTGAGCCCTCAGGGAGTGCGTTGGGGGATACTGTTATGAGCGAGTAATAAGGGTGTATAAAAGATTCGCAATGCTGCCCCCGCGGCCGCCCCCGGCGCCCCGACCCCTTCTTGGCAATCCACGTCCTTCTAAGAAACCTTCCCGGGAAACAGCAGTTAATTGCGTGTGCCTTACTGAGCAGCTTGGCGAACAGCAATTTATAGGAAACCTCCTAGTATCAAAGTCGCAAGGAGTGCATTGCTCGTATAGAGCATGTGCGAAAAATAAGTATTTATACTTTCTTGACACTGTGGCAGCCACAATTTCAACATCGATCTGTTAGTGTGCCTTTGTGTCGCAGTACCGTGATTCCAAAATGAATGAGACTCATTGTCTCAGCAACACGGTGAATAGTCTCCTGAAAAAGACCGCTAAAATAATATGGAAAGGATACCTTTTGTGCGAGGCCGTCAGCCAGCATGCAAGTTTGCGATGCGCGCTTTCATCGCCTCCTTTCTTCCAATTTCGGAGAGTGCTCATATTCCATTGCTGGCGTGTCATTTCATTCAAAATCCACTGGAACAGAAATTCTGCCAGACTACACGAGCGTACTTCGTCATTGGAACTGTAGCGCTTCCTCTGACTGCGACATTTTAAGAGAACACTATGTAGCAGTTCCATGCGTTCATGCTGCATTATGCAATGAGATGCTGAGCTCTGCGTAATTGCATTGCGGGCATGCTGCTGGGCTGTTCATGAATTGTGCTCATTAACATTCTTGCAAGTTGCTGCATGGCCACTGCAGAGATAAAAACCATTGGAGTGCTAAGAGTATGCCATAAAATATTCGCCCACTTTTCTACATGGTGTAAATTGCCCTGTAAAGTATTGTCGAGAGTTGCGTTTAGAGCGATGGATGACAGCAGGCACGTTGCTGCAAGTCGCTCAGTGAGCTAGTTCAGAAAGTTGCATTAAGGTCGATGGATGAAAACGTTACCAGGACCTGAATCATCAGGTGAAGCGAGAAGCTGCCGGAAGGTTTTTCATAGCAAGTTAAATCAAGGGATGACAAAAGAGTCTACGCAGACTTCTCTAAAGCGTTCTCAGGTCTAATGGTCTTGCGACTGCTTCTGTCTGCACAAGCCCTTACGCTGCATAGGATAATCTGCTAAATGCAATAGAAAAGGCAGCACACGATGTCGAGGGACGCTTAGCGAACGGAGTATGTCTCACGCTTCTTCAAATATAGGGATGGGTTTTAGTTCAGTGAACGTGGTAAAAGGCATCTCCAAACCATTTGTAGACAGTAAGAATTATCAACACATACTCGAATTAGAAATAAAGCGCCATGCAATCTGCTTCCGCCTGGCACAAGTTGCAAAGTTCATGGCGTATCCACAAGACAACGAATTTGTTTAATACTTTCCAATACGTCATAGTAGTGCTAAAGGTTTGGAGAAAATGCAAGTAGCACGAGGGGCCTTCACAATGTTATTGTACGTGCTAATTTGCTTGAGACGTTTATACTGGCGCATGTGGCGAATTAAAACGTCTCAAAGGTTGTTCAGTTCATGCAGCGAAGCCGTGTTTTTTGTGAAGGGCTGTGTAATTTACAGGCAGTGCTTTGCCCGGACTGGATGCCCAACTATCCTAAAATGTGTATATGCTCACCCTTTGGTGAACAAGCTCGCCACGTGTAAGACGCAGCATGGCTTCATAATATTACACTGCAAATGAATCAGCTAGTGCGTTGCATGCATTAAGCAGACCATCGAAAATATTGAAGTCATACCATTGCGTGGATAAGGCGGAAGCGACAGAATGAAGGCCGCCAAAACATTCATTTTGACTTGCCACGCTAACTCGCAAACTCGCATCAAGCTGAGCTTTTGTTTGAATTGCGCCCTCTGCGTGACATGGTCTGCTTGCTGTGAGGATTGAAGTTCTGTGGACGGCTTTAGCAAAATACCGGCAAGAAAGTCACGGACATGTAAAATTTTGCACTCGGCTTTCACCTACGCCTTTGCGACGATCCTACCACGCAAACCACAGTATTGTCAAGTGTGGAAATATTCAGATACAAGGCACGCGTATGGATACATGAAAATAAAACCATCTGTTAATTCTGGGAAAAAGCTTCAGTAGAGTTGCTCTTTAGGAGCTAAGCAGCGAACACCGTGAAACAAATGCAGCGGCGTGGAGAGGAATGTACACATAACAGGAAGTGGGTTTCATGTTCAGATAGCCGTAGGGATATGGGCTGCAGACACGCGAAGCAGCTTTGGCCCTGGTAGGCTGCTTGAATAAAGCTGACGAAAAATTAGCACGGACAGCCACAAACAGTGGGCTTCTGAGAAATTTGCATATGAAATGTAACTTACTTGCCGCGGAAAAGCTTATTCAATGTAAAACCTGAAGGCCATAGAAGAGCCGGGAACAATTCAGCAGCTTGGGTGCAGACCCAAGATCATGATTTGCATTATCTGTACGGCAAGTACAGAAAGTGTCCGGTTTTCAATAACTGCGCCTAGACAAGACCCCTAAACGTCCGCACTGCGCATAGTGAAAGACTGCCTCTGTACGCAACCCGATTATATGTTGTTGAAATTTAATATGGAAAATAATTCTTGCTCACTTCGCTTCAGCACTAATTCTGTCTAGTACTGCTAAGAATCATCAAGGAAACTAGAGCACTACTCGTTGCAACTCCATTGACAACCAAGAAAGCTGGACTACCTGCGAGCAAGCTGCAAAGGCGCATTATCGTTAATCTCACCCAGGCTCTTCGCAAGTGGGATAAACGTTGTGCCGTGGATCTGAATGGCAAGGCTTCGTTAATGTCGTCCGGGATTATGGTTCAACTTTTGTCTATTTGGTCCAGCCAGTGAGAAGGCAGCGCACACAAGGAACTGATTGGTATTGGGACTGAATCCGTGATTGAAACTTGGGGGCAGGAACTTTGCAGAGGCAGGACGAAAGTTAGGTTCACGATTTCAAGACAAGCTTGCGGTAAAGCTGACAGTTTACATCCCGCTACGCATTGATATGTAGAGTTCCCTGCAAATATGTTTGCGGGTGCCGACGACAGTGTTATCTGTAGGACGACGTCCTCTTTCTTTGGAAAATTTGCTCTCTACAATGCGTGGCGAAAGCTTAAGAAACACTTACTAGATTTCGGGTAAATGCAGTTAGGAGACCTTCTTCCCACAACTGCTGCTAGCGGTTATCAGGAAATATCCTTTTGTATTTGAATATAAGTAGTTACACGGTTAGCTTGTCCAAGCCACAAAACAAAATAACGCCAAAGCACAAGTCCCGTACATTACACTGGCTTGCAGTTTCATGCTCTTGCATACTTGTGCTTTGAATAGTGGAAGGAAAAGGTGAAATGCTACTGAGGGAGCAAAAGAAAGCATGATTTAGTGCTGTCCCTAGATAGACATCTCGGTCAAGAAAACTGAGCGCATCTATGGGTTTGTTTAGACACTACTTTCCTTGGGCACTTCTTGTGCTGACGTTCAGCTACGGATTAGCCTTATTGTTTTGATTCAGGTTGAGGTTTCGGCACAGTCTTTAAAGCGCAGCACGTCTAGTGGCATTTAAATGAAAAGTTTGCATGGACTGGTTTCCTGCTACAGTGTTGGCTGTTCCCTCGCTGCATTGTCAGCTCATATTCGCCGTACAGCATGAACTACAGCACTGATACACGCTGGCCATATTTGCGGAGCAGCTACTTACACACAACACCATGCAAGTCGTATCAACACGTACACCATTCGCACAGCAAGAACGATGATGAACCAGAACTAACCGAAATACCTTCCTAACAACAGAGGCCAATTTCGCGAAGAGCGTGAGCGGGCGTTCAAGCAAACTGTGATTAGACAAGAAAAATAGCATATCACGAAGCAGTTTTATCGTTGCAATAGCATGCCGTCTCCAAGCATTAACCACTTGTTTTGCTCTGGCGAAATTGCGCCTCCATAGTAAGCAACACCCAACGTGCTTGGCGTGAATGTCAAAGAAAGTGCGCATATATGTGCTCAACGAATTTCGATCTCTTGAAAACGTATTTCCATGAACATATCATACCAGCTTTTGGGAAACCTTGACACACACACGTAAGATGCCTGGTACAAGTTTTTGTCTTTCTTGCGTGCAAAGTGGTACGCGCAGCCCAAAGCTTAAAATTCGTAAAGCACGAAGACGAACCACTCATCAGCAAGCTCTTCCATGCAGGCTTCTCAAAGTAGAAATGAGACCAATAAACATTGAGGGACGCGTAGCAGGACCTGGGACGTCACAACCAATCGGCATAGTATGCACGTGCACAAGTAAAGAAAAACGAAGCTTTCAATGGGCGGCCAAGCAAAATCCAGCTGAGTCGGACCATAGTTTCGCAGCAATGCTAGTAAGGTCTGAACACTCAACGACTAGGATGAGCGCAAGGCTGCCTGCTTTGCGAGCTCTTCAAGAAGTCATTGCGCGATGCGGTAGGGTGCGATATAAGGCGGTAGCATTTCTAACCATTATGCAGATTTTGCTGTGCCTTTATGTGTGCTGGACGTGATTTTGTTGAACGTGCGCAATACTTAGTTAGGGCATCAATAGAAATGCGAGTGCGGGCAATGGAAGTCCTTGAGTGCAGTCCCAAGCTCTATCCTGTCTGCACTGTCCAGCTAATCTGGTAATGGCCCAGCGGACCTGGCGACGCTATTGCGCTAACCGATGCGCCGCATTGAGCACGTCGTATGTTCTTCACGCTTATGCATCAGAACTTTCAAATGCTTTGGGCTTTGACATTAGCAACTGAGGAACCGGACAACTATTTAGGCTGACATATCTACGACTTGAATGTTTTATGCTAGCGAGTATGCCCCATTCTACGGCACGCGTCGCACTGAATCATAAGCGCGTGCAAAGAAAATGTGCATATTCACCATACACACCTTCTACAGGAGCCAAAAGTGCTCTCACTATCCGCTTTTGAGGACTGGCTCAGCCTGTAAGCTTGCCAATACGCCAAGGACAGCGTTGCGACATGATGTGGCATTGCTGCCTTTGCCTGGCTGCCATGATGCATATTCAGTGACAAGGCCAAAGTGGTCCTGAGAAGGTTGTTACTCGTGCCTATGCGATGCATAGGCAGGCATCTTTATCGAAGCTCTTGGTACTGAGAGATGAAGCACCTTGCACTGACCCAATTTTCAGTGTAAAACTCACAAAAAACGCCTGCACATGTCTTCAAGAAGACTCAGGAGTACAGCAACAAATGCTTGCTGCATGCACAAAGCAGCGTTTTTACACAAAGCACATAGCGATTATATGCATGCCTGAGACTAGATATTTTTCCATATTGACCCTGAAGCGCCATGAGGTGCGGCGTGCGCATTCTCCAAACACATGATACCAGGAGCTCTAAAAGGCCAACAAGAACACGGAAACGTGGAAAAAGAACCACACTCACTTGATGTTATCCTTCTGAATCAGCTGCCCTCTAAAACATGGTGATTGCGAAAAAGTGCAGCGCAGAGCTAAGATTCATATCTTTACTTCAAGTCCTCGCACAACAATCCACCACTTGTGCCTGTGACGAATTACTTTGTCAGCCAAAATTGTTTTGCTTGGACTGTGTAAACCTAAGATGGTGAGTTAGGAAAGAAATGAAACACGGATTTGGAAATACCGCGCATAGGTCACAGAGAAATTGCCTGCCTGGCCATTTAGGACGCACGTTTCATATTGTATCTGTTTTCAACATGAATGCCATGTTGACGTCTTCCTGCAGCGACAAACACTTGACATGAAGTTTGTTTCGCATCAGCAACTCTCGTCAACAAGTGGGCCTGTTGATGAGGGCCGTTTACGTTGCCAGCATATGAGCTCTTATAAAAGCAATATCGCTTTTTTTTCCTGTGCGTCATTCTGCACTTGTTGCGTTGCAAAGGAATCCAAGAAGTTTAAGTGTTCGCATGGAAGCCTGTCGCATATGTCGGCTGCCCATGGCGGTTGCCAGACCGCACAATATCACCAACCGCCGCTCTTGAGGACGCTAATAAAGTTTGAGCACTTGTTCTTCAACCTTTTCACACCTTGCGATTGACGAATTGGGCGGCTGAGCGGCAGGATGTGCGTTTCGAAAACGTCCAGTATGCGCAGGCTTGGCTGATCCCTGCTAATTTTATCTGAATTTTATCTGAGCGCGAAGCGTGGTGGCCACATCTTCATCTTCCCTTTGTCCGCGATCACTGTCTTCCGTGCATTGTTTTAGGAACTTTCGCGGTGCACCTACACGTAGAGCACGTCATGGCGTTGATTTTCCATCTATAGTGCATGGTCCTAAAATATGGTTGTAAACGTGCTGCGCAGTCTTTTTCTTTCCATGGGTAATACCGTTTGTTTGCGCTTGTGGGCGTGCTTGCTCCTCTACCTTTTAAGGTATGTTTTTCAAAAGATAAAACTGGGCAGGCGCGACGATCACCAGCAGAGCAGGAAAAAAGCATGCTTCACCAGCGTGTGCGTTTCTTGTGTCTCGTGAAGTCATTTGCACACCAGAGAAAAACTGAATTTCCCCAAGCTGAAAGGTTTTGAGCTTGCGAATTTCAGCCTGAAATATTACGGCAACGCTTAGAAGCGACTTGCCAATACCTTGTTTGTGCCACTCGCGCGGCAAAAGGCTCTTGCCGAGGACAAAGGCTCTTTTAATTGCTGGCACAATGGCGTTGGATTGGTCTGTCCCTCGTTTTGCAAAATTTTTGAAGTAACGATTTCGGGCATGTGCACGCACGCGATTATGGGGTGTCTGTTTGTTGCAGCGAGCAGCTACAAAATTGCTCTATGGTGTTTTGTTTGTCAATCGAAAAGATGTGAGGACGAATCCTCGCAAGGTGATTGTGGATTGACAGTTTGTGCGATTCGATTTTCACTTGGAACGAATACAGAACTTAACTGTGAATGCCATTGAGAAGCAGTTTGGCTCCGCGCGTGCAGTGAATTAAAAGCCGATGTTGTCCTTGGCAGAGATGTGCTACGCGATAGGCCAAGAGTTTGACTTTTTGCTTATTCGCTGCGCGAGAATGTGCAAGCTGTCATCTCCGAGCGGAGTAGGTTATTTACAGAGCCAGCATTATAGCTCAGTTTCTGCTAGCCGCTGCTAACATGACAATACAAGTATGTGGTTTTCTGTCGTGTGGCATTGGCTTCGACTCCAAAGCAGTGTTTTGGGGAAATCGAATGTTTGTCACCAAACAGCTCCAGAAGCCTGCGCAAGAATATTCCAATATCCGCGGCATAATACTGCGCGCAACGGAATTACATCGCCCCTGCGTAAGGGAGCTTGAACGTTCATGCTTTTTTGCCGCAGCTATGAAGCGCTTCATACAGTGCTTGGACATGCGGCTGCTTGCACTTCAAGCGCGTGCGTTTCATAACTTTTTATGATCATGCAACAAAGCGGCGCGTGTACCGTCAAGTGTTGGCCAAGCTAAAATTTTGCACATCGCGTCAAACAATTTTCATAGCGGAATGACTGAGCACGCGATAGCAGCACCTAGAAAGGCCTTCGGCACCATGCCTTCTGCCTTGACTCCTTTTGCTCCCTTCATCATTTAGCTTAGTGCACAGCCAAATTGTAGGTAGTGTGAGAACGGACGATATTTCTGAAGGCCTGCAGTCTGAGAGTTGGCTCGCTAGTTCAAAACAAGAACGTCTTCGGAGCATTAAGTTTCTTTTTAAGGTGGCGTTTCCTCCTCTTCTGTTGTTGCTAGAGTGCGATTCTCGAGCCAGATTAGCGAATCGTATACACATGAAGGATTTAGATTTGTTCTCGTATATGATTTTGAGCCGTATATTTAGTTTGAAAAAATGAAACGTAGTGGTGTGTACCGCTCCACGCCATTCAGGAAGTGGGTCAGCTACAGCGCAAAACCTAAAGAGTGAAGACACACACAACGAAGAGTATAGTAATTGCTGCTGCTGCTGCTGGAGACACGATTGCTGCTGAAGATGCGGCAGGGGCGGGCGAAGCTACTCTGGTTTTCACGGCTTTGCCAGGTATTAATACATTTTTAGTAAATGCTGTGAAGGCAGACAGCAAATTTAGAGAAGACGTACGAATAAGTGGAGGGTGAAAGTCATGTTCAAGAAACGCCGGGACTGTGGAGATTTGCTCTGATGCAGATGCAACAAAGCATCTGACATGGCTGGCAAAGTGGCTACACGCCGAGCGCATGCAGGCTATTCTTAGGCCATGTGCATTTTCAGGGAGAACGTTCCACACCTGACAACCTTGTGCAATGTATACTAACCTAGGTCCGAAGTTCGCGATAAAATCAAAACAAACATTTCGAAGCAACCTGGACGTGACAACGTCACATGGTGCAAAGCCTTCTGCTGTGAAAAGCACATGGTTTCTTGACAAAAAACATATTTGGAGTGCCTGCATCGCATGTATGATGGCCATCAGGATTGCATAAAGAAACCATTGCCTTTAAGCTTAGCATGCCACATGGTTGCTGAGTTTAAAACTGATTACTTCGTCAAAGCCACCGGCAGCATCTCCTGCTGTGTTACGGCGGTCTGCGGACCTTTTGAATTATTTGGAATCTAGAACTTTTCTATTTAGCACAGTGTGCCACTTGAAAAGAGCAGTTGAAAGGTTTGTTTTTTTGGCAAGACAATCAGCACTGTTGCCGAAACCGTTTAACCTTTTCTAGATTTCTCCGCTTTTGTAGAGCAAGCTGCGCCTGCCCTATTGAAGAGATTCAATCTCTGAAACCTTGCCCACATGTGGCAGCTCGGCTAGCGAGCCTGTCAGGAGCACTGCAAGTAAAAGGCGCACTCATGTGAGTGCATGTACAACGGGTTGAGAGAAAAACTGCTTGTCTCGCTGGGGTAGTTATGAAAGGTGCTGGCCTTTGATGTTTGAAATAGGAAGGAGTGGGATTTGTGTAAAACTAAAACAAAA
>NW_013654377.1:0-5000 GCF_000499385.1 Eimeria necatrix
CCCGGTGGGGGTTGGGGTTTGGGGGTCGGCGGCAAGGGCAGGGGGGTGGGCTGTAGCGGTTTGAAAAAAAAAGAAAGGGTTTACGTCTGGGGTTTAGGGTTTAGGGTTTAGGGTTTAGGGTTTAGGGTTTAGGGTTTGGGGTTTGGGGTTTGGGCTGCAGCGATCAGTGCGTGAAAGCGCTTTACCGCCGTGCCGTGGCAAATGAGCGTCTCAAAGAATACGCAAATGGACTGGTGAGGGTTTAGGGTTTAGGGTTTAGGGTTTACGGGTCGAGGGTTTAGAGTTTAGGGTTTAGGGTCCAGGGTTTAGGGTTTAGGGTTTAGGGTTTAGGGTTGAGGGCGTGCGAACAGGCGGATGTGAAAAAGGCGCTCAAGATTGTTCCTGAGGACACGGACTTCTTAAAGGTCAGGGCTTAGGGTTTAGGGTTTAGGGTTTAGGGTTTAGACCTTGGGGTTTAGGGTTTAGGGCCTGGGGTTTAGGGTTTAGGGTTTAGGGTTGAAGTCGAGGGTTTGTGCTGCAGCTGAAGGACCGGCTGGAGGCCCGAATTAAGGCTGAGAAGGAGCAGCAGAAGAAGATTTACTCTAGAATGTTCAGCTAAACCCTAAACCCTAAATCAGGGTTTGCGCCTCGTGTACATAGATAGACTGGATGGGAACAGAAACTCTTGTTGCAGCTTTGATGTCCAAGACCCGAAACCCTAAACCCTAAACCCTAGACCCTAAACCCTAGACGCTACGTAACGACTTGGTAGTGAGCAGTCCCAAACTCTAAACCCTAGTTGAAGCAACAAGTGTCTCTGCTTTTAGGGTTTAGGGTTTAGGGTTTAGGGTTTCGAGAACTTGTGTCCGCAACGTCAGACGCAAAGCCTGAGAAGCAGCAGCAGCAGCAGCGTTGCTGCTGCTGCACAAACGAAGTTTACACACTCAATTCTAGGGTTTAGGGTTTAGGGTTTAGGGTTTAGGGTCCAGGTTCTAGGGTTTAGGGTTTCGCCGGAAAGCAAGGGATCGGCTGGGGGCCAAAGCTCACGGAGGGTCTAAACCCTAAACCCTAGTTCGCACACGGCAACCCTGGCCCGTAGACCCTAAACCCTAAACCCTAAACCCTCGACTAGAGGTTTGCGCCGAGTCAATGCAAATCAGTCGATCTAGGGTTTTGGTCGTGCGGCGCTGGGGATTAAACCCTAAACCCTAAACCCTAGCCCGTAATGTGTGAACCCTAGACCCCATCCTGTTAGCCCTAAACCCTAAACCCTCCTCATTGAGAGTCAAACTTGTGTTTTTCGGGCCGACGCACTAAACCCTAAACCCTAAACCCTAAACCCTAGCCGGCCCACTCACGTGTGACAGCAGGCAGCTCGGCGAGGAGGGGAAACCCGAAACAATAAACCCTAAAAAGGGGAATAAAAAAAGAAATATAGACTCATTTTGTTCTTTGGAAGTCCTTCCTTGAGAAATTTAGAGTTTAGGGTTAAGGGTTTAGGGTTTAGGGTTTAGGGTTTAGGGTTTAGGGTTTAGTGGTTCGGGATCAACGCCGATTGTCTGAGGTGCTCGACTCCTCTTTTTGGCGCCAGTGAGCAGCTTCAGTTTTTTCTTTTTCTTTTCACTTTTTTCATTTCAAACCCTAAACCCTAAACCCTAATTTCTAAACCCTAAACCCTAAACCCTAAAACGTCGCTTCCCGACCGCGCACGCGGCGAGGCTGCGGTGAATCGACAGCTGCCTGCTTTCTTTCCTTCTGTTGCCTCCTTCTCCGCAATTCTCTAAACCCTAAACCCTAAACCCTAAACCCTAAACCCTCTCATGTTAAACCGCCAGGCAAAACCCCAAACCCTAATTTCTTTTTTCTTTCTTTTTCTCCTTTTAGCTGCACCTGAAAGAGCAGCAGCTCTCCGCAGCAGCTCGGGGGCCCCCCGAAACCCTTTGGGGGCCCCTGGGGGCCCCTTGGAGGCCCTGGGGCCCCCCGGGGGGGCCCCCAGGGGCCAGCTGGGCTGCTTCAGGAGGGTACTGGTGCTGCTGCTGCTTCTTTAGGGTTTGCAAAGGAGTCTGAGGGTTTAGAGGTGCAGCAGAAAAGGAAAAAGAAAGAAATAAAAGAAGAAAAAGGAAATGGAAAAGAAAATGAAAAAGAAACTTCTCTTTTAGAAGCAGCAGCAGGGCCCGACGAGCAGCTCGCAGCAGTACTCTCCCCCGCGCACAGCAGCAGCAGCAGCAGCAGCAGCAGCAGCAGCAGCAGCAGCAGCAGCAGCAGCAGCAGCGGCGCGAGCACTTCGAGCCGCTCCGGGGGCGAAGTGACCCTAGCGGGAGTCCCCAGCAGCAGCAGCAGCAGCAGCAGCGGAGGCCGCAGCAGCAGCAGCAGCAGCAGCAGCAGCAGCAGCAGCAGCAAGGGCGCTGCTGCTGCTGCATGCAGCGTGGCCGTGAGCTCCGTGTCCGTAGCAGCAAACTTCGTGTCTTCGGAATGCTTGGGGGGCCCCTTTTATGTGCGCAGCAGCAAAAAGGGTTTTTCTTATTTTTTAAAAAGAAGACTTTTATTTACTAATCAAGGAGACGCAGACAAAGAAGTCCTTTTGTCCATCACAGACGCAGAGTTCCTCCCCGAGCAGCAGCAGCAGCAGCAGCAGCAGCAGCAGCAGCAGCAGCAGCAGCAGCAGCTGCAGCAGCAGCAGCAGCAGCATGCGCCCTCGGGCGCGGGGGCGGCCGGCAGCAGCAGCAACAGAGAACAGGCGCAGCAACTCGCTAACGCCGTGCAGGCCTTCAGGAAAGAACACCCCAACGCCCACCGTAACCCTAAACCCTAAACCCTAAACCCTAAACCCTAAACCCTAAACCCTAAACCCTAAACCCTAAACCCTCAAACCCTAAACCCTAAACCCTAAACCCTAAACCCTAAACCCTAAACCCTAAACCCTAAGCTGACCACTGCCACAGTGTGGGGTTCAGCGCTTCGGTGGCTGGTTCTGCTTCTCTGTTGCCTCGCTGAGCTCTTCACTGCAGCCCCGACCCTTGCCAGTCGCGAACCCCAAACCCTAAACCCTAAACCCTAAACCCTAAATTAGGGTTTGGGCGCCTGCGGGTGCGTGGAGGCGCCTGTCTGGGCGGGTGCTCGAGCCGGGCCCGGCTGCGCGCGCGCGCATGTCGGCGCACGCCCAGAGCCGGAAGCCGAAACCCTAAACCCTAAACCCTAAATTAGGGTTTTGCGTTTGGTGGTTGCAGCGGAGGTGATTTTGCTGCTGGAAAGCCCGCGAACTGCTGCTGCTGCTGTCGACTACTCCGTGCCTTCTCTCTTGATGAAGTCGGAAGGAAAACAAACCCTAAAAATGGTTTGTGCACTTTTGCAAGAAGTCCTCGACAAAGACGCAAACCCTAAACCCTCGTGCGACCCTCTGCCCCAAACCGACTTCATCATCGTCACCCTCAAGCACGAGCAAGGCAAGCAGGCTCTAGGGTTTAGGGTTTAGGGTTTAGGGTTTAGGGTTTAGGGTTTAGGGTTTAGGGTTTAGGGTTTAGGGGTGGGAGGCTAGAGGGCGAGGGTTTGGGCTAGACTGGTGCAAGAATTGGCGAAGCAAAAGATCGACTTAGGGTGCGCTTTGGGGGGGTTGCGCTCGCCGCTTGGAGCTGGCTTCACACGTCGTACCCTAAACCCTAAACCCTAAACCCTAAACCCTAAACCCTAAACCCTGGAAGCTGCAGCCGTTTCCCAGATGTCAAGACAAATCGCTGCAGCATTTAAGCTGAAGCAAAGACTGCATCCCCAACCTGCAAACCCCAAACCCTAAACCCTAAACCCTAATTTGTGGTTTACGCAGACCGAGAAGGACTTGCCTCGGAGCTTTACTTTTTCGAAAGCATTTTGACTGTTCCAAGAGTTCAGGGCTGGGAGGTCTCAGGAACTGTAAGAATTAATTTAATTAATTTAATTTAATTAATTTGATTTAATTCATTTAATTTAATTAATTAATTTAATTAATTTAATTTAATTACTTTAGTTTATTTAATTTATTTAATTTGATTTAATTTTTTGTTTTTGTTTTATTTGTTTGTTCGTTTTCGCCTTTTTGCTTTGCGGGTTTTTGCGTTTTGTTTGATTGCCCTTAATTGTTATTCATTTTTTAATTTATTTTCATCTATTTATTTCCGTTTATTATTAACTTATTTATTTATTTATTTATTTATTTATTTATTTATTTATATTTATTTATTTATTTATTTATTTACTTTTATTTATTTATTTATTTATTTATTTATTTGTTTATTTATTTATTTATTTATTTGGAAAATGCCTTTCGCTCTTCGGTCGCTTCTGGCGTTTCCTCTGCAAAGAAAACCGAGTCAGCATTAGGGTTTGGGGTTTAGGGTTTAGGGTTTAGGGTTTAGGGTTTAGGGTTTAGGGTTTAGGGTTTGGAGGTTTTAAAAGCTCTTTTAATTTGAAGTTTTGACTTTTAATAATTCCTTTTTGTTATTTGTTGAGGTGTCTGTACACCTCAGATCTACGTGGAAAGCCCGACGGCTGCGAGGGAGGGCTATGCTGGCGAGGGTGAGAAATAAATAAATAAATAAATAAATAAATAAATAAATAAATAAATAAATAAATAAATAAATCTGTTTTAACTTCTTTATTTCCTTTTTGGAGCTTCTTTTGGCTCTCGCTGGCGATTCTTATTTTGCTTCTTTGTCCCGCCGCTGCTGCCTTTGCTGCTTAGGGTTTAGGGTTTAGGGTTTAGGGTTTAGGGTTTAGGGTTTAGGGTTTTGCGGCTTCAGCCAACGACGAGAGCCAGTGGGGCTATTCGGCAGCCAAGTGCAAAGAAGCTTCTGAACTCGGAGCCGCGGGAGACCCTAGCGTCGTTGTAAACCCTAAACCCTAAACCCTAAACCCTAAACCCTAAACCCTAAACCCTAAACCCTTAATTGTGAGGGTTTATGGCTATGATCGCGAGTGCAGGATTTAGGGCTGCGCGGTCTCTGTAGGCTTCGTTTACAGCGAGCAGTGCTGCTACAGCCGAACCCGCT
>NW_013654377.1:10000-15000 GCF_000499385.1 Eimeria necatrix
AGACACAACACTTTGAGGTTTAAAGAAGAAACCCTAAACCCTCACAAACCCTAAACCCTCACAAACCCTAAACCCTCACAAACCCTAAACCCTCGCAAACCCTAAACCCTCACAAACCCCAGAAGCCCCTCCCCCACAAACCCCAAACCCCCTCTCGTCCAAACCCTAGTGGTTCCCAAACCCTAGTGCCCTCTTACTAAACCCTAAACCCTTGTAAACCCTAGTGTTGTCAAACCCCAAACTCTTCTGAACCCCAAACCCCTACTAAACCCTTCTCAACCCTTCTAAACCCTAAACCCTAAACCCTAAACCCTAAACCCTTGCAAGCTCAAACCCTAGGAGCCGGAACGTGCTCACTCTCTTTTTAAATCTTTCCGCAGTGCACTTCAACTCATTTTCCATGTCCTGGTATTTCAAACCCCAAACCCTAAACCCTAAACCCTAAACCCTAAACCCTCGGCGAGGAGTCCCCAGCCGGGGTTTGCGGGTTTTGTCAGCGGGGTTAACCCTAAACCCTAATTTCTCACCCGCAGTGGACTCCGTGGCTGGCTAGCTAGCCAGCTACTTCTAACCCCAAACCCTAAACCCTAAACCCTAAACCCTAAACCCTAAACCCTAAACCCTCGGCCAGCTAGCTAGCTGGCCGCTGCCGCGGTAGACAACGAGACGCAAAGATTATCAGCGGCCCATACAGAGCGACAACTGGCTTGCTCAGCTAGCTAGCTAGCTAGCCAGCCAGCTAGCTAGCTAGCCAGCCAGCTAGCTAGCTAGCCAGCTATCTAGCTAGCTAGCTAGCCAGCTAGCTAGCTAGCTGGCAAGCTAACTACAAAAGTTGCTAGCCAGCTGGCTAGCTGGCCCGCTAGCTAGCTAGCTAAAAACATGCTAGCTCGCTGGCTAGCTTTTTGGCTGGCAAGCCAGCTAGCCACAATGACGTTGGCCAGCTAGCTAGCTAGCTAGCTGGCCGGCTAGCCACAAAGTTGCTAGCCAGCTAGCTGGCAAGCTGACCGGCTAGCCAGCTCTGAAGCTGCCAGCTAGCTAGCTAGCCAGCTAGCTAGCAAGCCAGCTAGCTAGCCAGCTAGCTAGCTAGCTAGCTAGTTAGCCAGCTAGCCAGCTAGCTAGCTAGCTAGCTAGCTAGCTAGCTAGCCGCATGGCGGGAGCGCCAGTGAAGGAGCTGCTTGAATTTGCTTTTTCGTTTCGTCCCCAAAGCGGGGGCAGCGGCTTGGGGCGGGCCCCAAACCCCAAACCCCAAACCCCAAACCCTAAACCCTAAACCCTAAACCCTAAACCCTCGTCAGCACTGGCTAATGGGGACGGGTTTCTTCGGAGGCGGCGGCCGGCTCCAGTCTCTTCCCTGCTGCGGCCTTTTTTGCTTCGAGCAATCTCCCCGCAGCGGGAAGCCCATGCGCGAAAACACTGCACGCAAACCCTAAACCCTAAACCCTAAACCCTAAACCCTAAACCCTAAACCCTAGACCCCAGCGCGGGTCTGGGCGCTGCGCGGCGGCGGCGGCGCGCGCGGCAGCTGCAGCAAGGGTTTCTGGGAGGTGCGGCGCTTCCGGGTTTACGACCAGGGCTACCAGGGCTAGGGTTTAGGGTTTAGGGTTTAGGGTTTAGGGTTTAGGGTTTGGACCTGCTATGACGGAGGCCCAGTCCTGGACGGAGAAGCTCTCTTGCTGCGCCAAAGCCCGCTGGCCAATCTGCTGCATCAAATTAGGGTTTTGGAGAGAGAGGCGGTCGCAGGCTTTTAGGAAAAGGGTTATGTCTCTAGGGTTTAGGGTTTTGAGGGTTTCGCGGCGAGGGTTTAGGGTTTGCGGGAAACCCTCGCTGCAGCGCAGCAGCTCCTGCAGCAGCTTTTCAGTGAAGTCTCTGTCTTCTGCTGTGATGTTAATTCCGCCTTTTGCGTCTGCGTCGCGCTGCATGCACTTGGTGTAGTTGTGCAAAACCCTAATTAAGGGTTTAGGGTTTAGGGTTTGCAGCGCGCCCCGCAGCGGAAACGCCAACACCCGCACTTCCTCCATGCTGCAAACCCTAGAAAGTGCTGCAGCAGCTAAACCATCAGCAGCGCAGCAAACTGCTGCTGCGCTGCTTTGCTGCTGCTGCTGCAGCTCCTGCAGCAGCCGCTGCAGCGCCAAACGCATCCGCTGCTTGAAGTCCATGAACCTGCAAACCCTAAACCCTAAACCCTAAACCCTAAACCCTCGCGGCGACCCCAACCAAGCAGCTGCGGCCCGCACGCCCACACCGCCCGCCGGGCCCAGCAGCAAACCTCCCCCAAACCCTAAACCCTAAACCCTAAACCCTAGGAGCAGCCAACCGCGCCCCAGCCCCAAACCCCAAACCCCAAACCCTAAACCCTAAACCCTAAACCCTAAACCCTCACCGTTCGTCGAACTGGTACTGCATGAAGGGGATCTCAGTCCTGGCAGCAGTAGCAGAGTTGGCCTTGTCTGGCTTCTGCAGCAGCTGGTGCTGCTGCTGCTGCTGCTGCTGCTCCCTGAACTCTCTGCTGCCCCAAATGGCCAGCTGCAGCGCAGCAGCAGCAACAATCCGCGGAGTTGCTGCTGCTCGCAGCAGCGCAGCAGCAAACTGCTGCCTGCATTCTTCGTAGCTGCGGCAGCTTTCGAGCTGCTGCAGCACGCGGGCTTCTTCGTCTTCTGCTGCTGCTGCTGGTGCTGCTGCTGCTGCTGCTGCTGCTGCTGCTGTTTCCAGCGCCCCCGCGCCCTGCTGCTCCAGCTGCTGCTGCAGCAAAGTGAAGTACGCCAACTCACGCAAAGGGTCTGCTGAAACATCCTGCTGCAGCAGCTGCTGCTGCTGCTGCTGCTGCTGCTGCAGCTGCTGCTGCTGATGCAGCTGCTGCTGCTGATGCTGCTGTGCCCATGCTGCTCCGTTGTACCCGTGTGCTGCTGGATACGTCCCAGCAGCAGCAGCAGCAGCAGGACTAGCAGCAGCAGCAGCAGCAGCAGCAGCAGCAAACTTCCCCGGGGGGGGCGGCGGGGGAAGGCCTGTGACAGCAATAGTAGTTGCTGCTGCTGCTGCTGCTGCTGCTGCCAGGTGGTGCGGCGGCGGAGGAGGCGGGGGGATACCAGCAGCAGCAGCAGCAGCAGCAGCTGCTGCTGCTGCTGCTGCAGCAGCAGCAGCAGCAGGATGTGGGGCCGGGGGAGGAGTCAGAGCTGCTGCGGGCAGCTGAGGAGGAGGCGGAGGAGTTCTATTAAAAGCTGCAAAATTATTTTTATTTTTATTTTTATTTTTATTTTGTTTTTTGCTTCTACTCTCATTCCCTTTGCTGCCTGCTGCTGCTGCTGCTGCTGCTGCTGCTGCTGCTGCTGCTGTTGGTGCTGCTGGTTTTGCTGCTGTGGCTTCATCTGGAGCTTTTGCTCCTTCTGACGTTGCTGCTGCAGCTGGCGTGGCTGCTGCTGCTGCTGCTGCTGCTGGCGTGGTTTCTGCTGCTGCTGGCGAGGCTGCTGCTGCTGCTGCTGCCGAGGCTTCTGCTGCTGCTGGCGAGGCTGCTGCTGCTGCTTGAGAGGCTTCTGCTGCTGCTGCTGGCGAGGCTTCTGCTGCTGCTGGCGAGGCCTCTGCTGCTGTTGGCGAGGCTTCTGCTGCTGCTGCGGTGTTTGCTGCTGCTTCGGAGTTTGCTGCTGCTGTGCCTGTGGACTCCTCTGCTGTTGCTGCTGCTGCTGTGGCAGCCCCACTGTCCTCTCTGGCTGGTGCAGCAGCTGAATTCTCTGCTTCATTCTGCTGCTGCTGCTGCTGCTGCTGCTGCTGCTGCTGCTGCTGCTGGGGTGGCGCCCCTTCTTGGGCCTCCTTTTGCTCCTTTTCTGTCATTTTTGCTTCTCCTGGAATTAAAGATTTCTCAGTTGGACTTCTGAGGTGTACATACACTCGGAAACGCTAGCTTGAGGCGTCGCTCTTCCTGCTGCGCAGCAGCAGCAGCAGCAGCAGCAGCAGCAGCAGCAGCGGGAGGCGCGGAAGGCAGCGCGGCGGGATACGAAAAGATTAAAATAAAAAGAAAAAGTAAAAAGTTGAATTTAAATAAATAAATAAATAAATATAAAGTCTTTAGACTGACAAGAAAGCGTGGAGTGGCTGGAAGGCGTTGGGGCTGGCAATTGGGCGTTGTTGTTGCTGCATGCAATGTGTTGGTTTTCTTTGCGTTTTTTCCCAAAAGAGATTAAAAAAAGCGAATAAATTAAGTTAAATTAAATTAAATTAATTAAATTAAATTAAATTAAATCCAACGAGCAGTTTTGGCGGCGTTTCCGCCGCTTGCTTCTTTCCTGCGCGCGCCCTTCGGGTGTACGTACAGCTCCGCCACTCCCGCGCGCCACTTCTTTCCTTTTAATGCCTCACTTTTCTTTTTTCTTTTCGTTTTTCTTTTCTTTTCTTTTCCACTTCAAAAGAAAATAAAAATGCAAACAGGAAAAAGAGAATTCAAGTCCGAAGAAGACAAGGGGGGCCCCCAGGGGCCCCCCCCGAGGCGGCGCCGGGTCCAGTTTGCTGCTGAACCCGAGATCCACGAAGCCCCTGCAGCAGCAGCAGCAGACCCAGCAGCAGCAGCAGCAGCAGATCCAGCAGCAGCAGCAGCAGCAGATCCAGCAGCAGCAGCAGCAGCAGCAGCAGCAGCAGGCGATGATGAACCCTCCGTGGCGGAGCTTCTCGACGCGAAGTACACGAAGGCGGCAGTGCGCTTTGCCCTTCAGGGTTTAGGGTTTAGGGTTTAGGGTTTGCGTCGCAGTCTTCGCCCCCGAAAGAACTCAATCCCCGCTTGCTGCTGCTGCTGCTGCTGCTGCTGCTGCTGCTGCTGCTGCTGCTGCTGCTGCTGCTGCTGCTGCTGCATGATTCTGCTGCTGCTGCTGCTGCTGCTGCTGCTGCTGCTGCTGCTGCTGCTGCTGCTGCTGCTGCTGCTGCTGCCAGGTGGAAGGCATTCGGCGGCGAAAGAAGTTCCTGCAGGCTGGAGTCGAGGGTTTAGGGTTTGGCAGCAAGGGTTTAGACTTCGACGTGGA
>NW_013654377.1:20000-27141 GCF_000499385.1 Eimeria necatrix
AAGTCGACAAAAAATTCAAATTCAAGTTTTGCGATTTTGCGAAATGACTGACAAGAAAGAAAGCTAAAAGAAAGCAACGCAGTAAGCCAACTGGGAGCTTTGCAAACAAATGAACAGCAATGCAACAATAATAATAATAAATAATAAATAAATAATAAATAAATAATAAATAATAATAAATAATAAATAAATATTATTATTTATTATTTATTTATTAAAAAGGAAATAGAAATTATGACAAATGCATTTGATATAAAACTGCGGGCACATGAAAGGGCCGCAGGCGCTGCTGCGCGGAAACTGCTTTGAAGGGGAATTTGAATTTGCACAAAAGTTTTGACTTTTTTTAATTATCTCAAATGGAGTTTTATTTGATTATTTGCATTTAAAGTTGGACTATTTGAATTTAATTCGATTCTTTGCATTTGAAATGGGACTATTTGAATTTAATTTGATTATTTGCATTTGAAATTGGACTATTTGGATTAAATTTGATTTAAAATGGACTATTTGGATTAAATTTGATTTAAAAATGGACTATTTGGATTAAATTTGATTTAAAAATGGACCATTTGGATTAAATTTGATTTAAAATGGACTATTTGGATTAAATTTGATTTAAAATGGACTATTTGGATTAAATTTGATTTAAAATGGACCATTTGGATTAAATTTGATTTAAAATGGACTATTTGGATTAAATTTGATTTATTTTTTTTATTTCTTTTTTCAAATTTCACTTTGAGATATTCCAAAGGCCTCCAAGTCGTTCAACTTGTGCGCCTTTTGGTGCGCCAGCAAATACGGCAAAGAAGTCATTTCTTTTATTCTGCATTTCCAAAACAAAAAAAAAGAAAACTCAAAAGAAAACAAAAGAATTCAAAAAGAATTCAAAAAGAATTCAAAAAGAAAAAAAAAGAAGTCAAAAAGAATTCAAGAAGAAAAAGAACTTAAAAAGAACTCAAAGATAACTCAAAAAGAAAAAGAATTCAAAAAGAACTCAAAAAGAAAACAAAAGAATTCAAAAAGAAAACAAAAGAATTCAAAAAGAAAAAGAATTCAAAAAGAATTCAAAAAGAAAATAAAATAACTCAAAAGGAAAAAGAATTCAAAAAGAACTCAAAAGGAATTCAAAAAGAACTCAAAAAGAACTCAAAAATAACTCAAAAAGAATTCGAAAAGAATTCAAAAAGAAAAAGAATTCAAAAAGAAAAAGAATTCAAAAAGAACTCAAAAATAATTCAAAAAGAACTCAAAAAGAATTCAAAAAGAACTCAAAAAGAAAAAGAACTCAAAAAGAACTCGAAAAGAAACTGTTTGCAACTCCAATCCAAAGCCGCCACCTCGCAATCCCGAGGTGTACGTACACCCGAAGTGCTCACCGCGAAATTGTGCGGACGAAGGCGAATTGGTTGTCTTCAGATCCCGCAGAGTCCAGGCCTTCGCTGGGGGCCAGAAAGGCAAAAAAAGCGGAGAAAAGAAAAAAAGAAAAAAAGAAAAAAAGAAAAAAAGAAAAAGTGAAAAAAGAAGAGGGAGGGAAAAAGCAAAAGATGGAACAAAAATAGAAAAAAAGGGAAAAGAGCAGCAGCTATGAAAGTCTTCATTTACTCAGAAGTGCAAAAGTCCCAATTGGAAGAAAAAAAGAGAAAAAAGACTTTTAAAAGTCATAATTTAATGCACTAATATATTTATTTGCAAAAGTTTTGAAAATGTGCACTTGAGCGCATGCAGAGTTCTCATTTAAAAAGCAGCAAATGCATGCATTTAATTGGCAAAAAGAAAGCAAAAAAGGCAAACAAATGCATGCAAGTTTGAAGTTTGAAGAGCAGCAAATGCATGCATTTAATTGGGAAAAAAGAAGCAAATAAGACACTTCAGTGCATGCATTTTCCCCATTTGAAAAGCAACAAACGCATGCATTTAATTCGGAAAAGAAGCTAATTAAATTAAATTAATTCTTGCAAGTTTCCACTTTTCACGAACTTGTTCAATTCGTAAACTGCAGAACTTTGCAAAACCTGCGCAGCTTCTTTTTCAGAACTGAAAAGAAATAAATCTGCAGTTGTTGGCGGCTCGAAGTCGAAAGAAGTCATGTGGAAAAACAAAATGCCCCTGCAAACAGCCAAAAGTGGAAACTTCAATTTATTTATTGATCTTAATTAATTAATTAATTAATTAATTTATTATTTATTTATTTATTTATTTATTAGTTTTTAATTCGCGAGAAATGGAGCGCTTTTGCGGCTTTAAAGGGCAGAAAAAAAAAACAAGTGTTTTGCTGATTCAGGTGTACAGACACTCCGTGAAACGGCCACAGAAAGCAGAAAAAAGGAATTTTCAAAAAAGAAATTAAAAAAAAGAAATTACAAAAAGA
The DNA here is from genome assembly GCF_000499385.1 of Eimeria necatrix. NCBI lineage: Eukaryota > Apicomplexa > Conoidasida > Eucoccidiorida > Eimeriidae > Eimeria > Eimeria necatrix. The sequence continues at coordinate 22,375 of NW_013654377.1, forward strand.
AATTAAAAAATAAATCAAAAGAATATAAAAGAAACTGACAAACGCCACTTCTACAATACGAGGGAAATCGAAATCAGTTTCAAAACTTGAAATTAAAAAATTTTTAAATTTAAAAACATAAAAATAAGAATGCAGAAAATGAAAAACAAAACAAGAGAAACAAAGGTCCAAACAAACAAGCGAGTAAATGAATTAAAAAGTAAATAAATAAAACAAAAAAGAAAAAAGAAAAAACAAATAAATGAATTTAATTTAAAGTTATTACCTTATGCGATTCGAGTCTAAAGGAAAAGCGCCGCGGGAAGTCATAATTGAAAATGCCTCATCGGCGTTTCTGCAGAAAACGAAATTAAAAAGATTTATTTATTTATTTATTTATTTATTTATTTATTTATTTATTTATTTATTTATTTATTTATTTATTTATATTACTTGCTTATCTAATTTGTTTTATTATTTTAAATGCCTAAACAATTAAATTAAATGAAAGAATTAAAAGCAAAAAGAAGATCAAAAGAATAAAAAATAAAATGAAAGAAATCAAAACCAAAAGCTCAGCAGACACCTGAAACTGAGCGCTGCGAACAGCCAGCTGGTCAACTTTTTGGAAAGCAAATGAAAGAACAATTAAATAAAAATGAAATAAAATGAATTAATTAATTTAAAATAATTAAATTAATGTTTTATTAATTCATTTAAAGTTCTTTTAATTCTTTTAATCTCCAATTTATTCTTCAACAGACACACTGAGCCGAAAGCCCCAAAACCGCCGTCGCCGCCGCACGCCACTCTTCGCGGGAGAAGCTTTCTTTGTCTTTGAACTGAAACAAAAAAGAAATTAAAAACAAAATAAAATAAAATAAATGAAATAAATAAAATAAATAAAATAAATTAAATTAAAAGAAATATATTCACAGATACTCTTTGTTCCCACAGACACCCCGAGAAATGCAAATCCAGGAGGTGTCAGTGCCGCCTTCCTTGTTTTCGGCTTTTCTTCAAATTGCACTTTAATTCTTTTAATTAAATGCATTTTAATCCAATAAATAAATAAATAATTAAATTGCAAATTATTTTTCCTTTGCGGGAATTAAAACGAGCGGAAATTCGCCGCAATTCAAATCCAATTTGTTGCAACAAATTCAGGTGTACGTACACTCCGCTGCATGCAGTCTTGAGCACGAGGTGGACGTACACCCGAATTAATTTTATTTTCAATTTTCGTGCATGCATGTATATACACCGCATGCGCATGCATGCATGCGTTGATGCACAAATCTAAATTGCAAAATAAAATATTTTTAATTTAAACAAAAGTAAAATAAACAAACATAGATATATATAATTTGCTACAAAGTAAATTTTATTTGAAAAAAAGGAACAGAACATATCCAGTATAATCAAGACGCTGCATGCATGCATTAGATTTAAAATAGATCTTTACATGCAGCATGCATATGCATACATATTCTCTAAAAAAACATATATATATAATATATATAATATAGATACATATATATATATACATGCATGCATGCATGCATGCATGCATGCATGCATGCATGCATGCATGCATACTTGGCTGAGGGCGAGTATTGCGTCGTCGAGTGTGCGGAATTTGTTTTGAATTTGTTGGCGAATTTGTTCGACTCTTTTTGTTGTTTTTGGAATTCCCAAAAAGCGAAAAAGAGGGGCCTCTGCGTCGAACAAAACCCTAGTGGAGCTGCAGCAAACGCGCCTCAAACCCTAAACCCTAAACCCTAAACCCTAAACCCTAAACCCTAAACCCTAAACCCTAAACCCTAAACCCGCAAACCCTAAACCCTAAACCCTAAACCCTAAACCCTAAACCCTAAACCCTAAACCCTAAGCTGACCACTGCGGAGCGGGCCAAAGAGCGCGGAAAGGAGCGCTTGAGAACAGGAAGAGGCACCGCGCCCCAGCCCAAACCCTAAACCCTAAACCCTAAACCCCAACCCCCAACCCCTACCCCGCAAACCCTACGCCCACCCCCAAACCCCAAACCCTAAACCCTAAACCCTAAACCCTAAACCCCCGCGTCACCGCTCGTAGAGGACGTCCACGAGGCTGATAAACCTCCGGATTTCGTCGGGAAATAAATCCATTTGTTGCAAATCTGGAATGGAATTAATTGACAAAGTGTGGAAAGAAAAAGAAAGAGAAAAGTAATCTGCTGCTCCCACGTTGCTGCAGCACAAGTCCTGGAAGCTGAAGGCTGCGAAGCCGGCGCGCATGCGCGGCACCTGCGCAAACCCTCGCGGAAACCCTTTTTATCCTCCATTTTAGGGTTTACTTCTCTTTTATTTCCATTTATTTATTTATTTATTTATTTATTTATTTTTTATTTATTTTTTATTTATTTCTTCTTTTGCTTTTATTTTCCCATTTATTTCCTCTTTCCCGAGCCATTTCACCCCTTCGCGGTCGGCGGACACCGCAGCAGACCCGCCCGACGCGACCACTAGGGTTTAGGGTTTAGGGTTTAGGGTTTAGGGTTTAGGGTTTAGGGTTTGTTGACCTCGAGGCTGCGGCCAGATCCCACTTGAATTTCCCCTTTTTCAAGAGGCCCTCCTGCAGCTTTTTGGAGTTGATCAAAAATTTCATTTTCAGATCTCGGAGGAGCATAAAACAGCCGCCGGCAACTCACGCCTCCTTTCGCCTGTCTGAAGCCACAAAACCCTAGGGTTTAGGGTTTAGGGTTTAGGGTTTAGGGTTTGGGGTTTCGGCTTCACGGTTTGGGGCCTAGGGTTTGGGGTTCACGGTTAGGATTTACACTTGGGGTTTAGGGTTTGGGGTTTGGGGCAAGCCCGCGGCGGCGACGAGCCACCGCAGCAGGCTTCCGGGTTTAGGGTTTAGGGTTTAGGGTTTAGGGTTTAGGGTTTGGGGACCTGTAGTCCTTCTTGGTGTCGATGTGGTAAACATTGCAAAACTTCTCAAGAAGAGGAATAAAAGGGAGAAACCTCTCGCGGTTTAAACCCCCCAAATAAAGTTCGCTGGGGGGGCGGTTCGAGGTGGCCACCACCACTACTCCTAGCTGCAGAAACCACAAAAAAGGGTTTAGGGTTTAGGGTTTAGGGTTTAGGGTTTGAGGCCGGGCTTTCACGGGCTTGCGGCGACTCTGCAGACGTAAAGCTCAGGCTGGAATTCAAAAGACACCAAAGGCTAAACCCTCCTGCGCCAAACCCTAAAGCGTAGAAGCTAAACTATAAACCCTAAACCCTAAACCCTAAACCCTAAACCCTAAACCCTGCACTTGCCGAAAAAAGACCTTCAAAGAGGCGCTTCATTATCATGGCGTCAGTAATGTGCACAACCTGCAGAAACGCCGAAGCCGTAAGCCCTAGACCTAAACCGTAAGCCCTAAACCCTAAACCCTAAACCCTAAACCCTAAACCCTAAACCCTAAACCCTAAACCCTAAATCGTTGGTTTGAACCCACCTGGAACTCGTCGAAGCAAAGGACCTTCGCAGACTGTCTTATCTTCCTTGCAACTTCCATCAGGGGGTCTCCGACGGGCGGCTGCTGCTGCTTGATTTTGTGCAGCTCCTGCAGCAAACCCTAAATTAGGGTTTAGGGTTTCTATAAACAAGGGTTTAGGGTCACCGGCCAAACGGGCAAGAACATTTGAGGGTTTTCCCTAAAGGAGCCTCTGCAGCGCCCCTTCAGGCGCGGAAACCCCCAGCAAGCCCTAAACCCAAACCCTAAATCCTAAACCCTAAACCCTAAACCCTAAACCCTAAACCCTAAACCCTAGGCCTGACCTGCTGCACGTCGAGCATGAATTCGTGGAAGTGAACTCTCCGTTTGTTTTTAATTGCAAGACAATCAAAAAAGGCATTTAATATCATTGTCTTTCCCTGGCCAACTCCCCCCCAAATGTAAAGCCCCCGAATTCTAGGGTTTGGGGTTTCAGCAGCAGCAGCAGCAGCAGCAGCAGCAGCAGCAGCAGCAGCGTCCGCCCCGGGCTCTGCAGCAGCAAACCCCAGCAACGCGAAGGGTTTAGGGTTTAGGGTTTAGGGTTTAGGGTTTGCGGCTCAGCGAGTTCTTTGAGAGGCCAAGTGAGCGCATTTGGGTGCAGCAGGTGTACGTACAGCCCCGGGAGCGAAAACTCAAAGGGTTTAGGGTTTAGGGTTTAGGGTTTAGGGTTTAGGGTTTAGGGTTTAGGGTTTAGAGTCAAGGCCTTCAAATACTTAAAAGCAGACCTGTCTTCTGGCGAGAAGACAACCGACTCCAAAGAGAAGCCAACGAGCTCAGGACCTGCACACCGCGAACGCTAAACCCTAAACCCTAAACCCTAAACCCTAAATCCCAAACCCTAAGCCCTAAGCCCTAAGTTCTAAATCCTACCCCCTAAACCCTAAACCCTAAACCCTGAGGGTTGAGGCCCGCCCGTAAACTCTGTGAGCCTCAAAGGTGCAAGCCCAAGTCTTTGCTTAAAGTCTCCACAGACCCGCATGAGGGTTTAGGGTTTAGGGTTTAGGGTTTAGGGTTTAGGGTTTACCTTTGAATGGGGAGGCTCTGAGGGTTTGGAGGCGTCAGCTTCGTCAGGGTAAAACTCATCAGCGCCTCGCAGCTGCTCCGCCTCGACTGCATCCAGCAAACCCTAAAGAAGCAGCGCAGCCCGCAAACCCTAAACCCTAAACCCTAAACCCTAAACCCTAAACCCTAAACCCTAAACCCCAAACCCCAAGCCCCACCCCGCAGCCCCCAACCCCGACCCCAAGAGCGCAGACCGCGAAGCCCAG